>NC_048312.1:20266077-20456270 GCF_013100865.1 Trachemys scripta elegans | reverse complement strand
CACCCCCCCCCCTTCTCCCCCCCCCCCCCCCCCCCCCCCCCCCCCCCCCCCCCCCTTCCCCCCCCCCCCCCCCCCCCCCCCCCGCCTAGAGAACAATCGAAGCTGCTCCTCCCGCTCAAAAAATATTCTGGACTCTGGCACATCCTGGTAGGAGTGTCCCGAAAACCAAATCTGGCCCCTGGATCCTGCCAGATCCACCCAAGTTTTAGTCCTTTCCTTCTCAAGTCCAGGTCATGAATAGAGCAGCAGAAACAGTCTAGACTCGGATGCTTCCCGGTGCGTAAGTGCCTCAAAAACTCTGGCACTTGGATCCAGCTGGATTGGTATTTTTTTGGCCCCAGACTCAAACCGAGCTATATGTCAGAGGCTGGGATTTTCTGGTCAAGTAGTAGCGGCACCTTGTTTGTTTTAACAATACAACTTGGGAGCCTGGAGGCAAAAATGCAAACTCCAGCAGAGTCCAGGTGCTGAATGTGTCTGTGATGCTGTTGTGCAGGGACGTAGTGAGGTTTGGGATTTTGCGGTGGAAATGGAGTAGCTGCACTTCTTGTCTATTTAGCTGGTTTAAGTTTTGGGTTTGGGATAAAAAGCTCGCTGTCTCCAGAAAGACCCTAGTGCCAAACGCAATCGCTTTTCAGTGGGGCTGTCAGTTTGTAACAAGATCTGGTGAACTAGGATCTGCTGAGTTTTTTTTCTTCTGTATTAAGATCAGTAGAATTTGGGGGATTGGGGTTGAAAATTGGCCAGACCCAATAGGATCTAGGAGCTAGTTATGTATTTTCCCAGTTCTGTTGGGCTGAGATGCAGCCAGATCCTGATTTTTCCTGAGAAATAGGACAGCTAGATTTGTCTTCTGCTTAGACCGTACAAGGTGGGCTTGTGGACCAAAGCCTGCCAAGATCCAACTGCCAGACCCAGGATTTTGTGCAACTTAAGGCACTAGAATGGATTCAAGTTGGGAACTGTCTGACGGGGTAGGAGCAGCTGCCCTTGTTCTCAGTTCATGCCATGGAATTTGGGGGCAGAGGGTGGAAGTTGGACAGACTCAGGAGGTTCCATGCACTGGATCTGAGGTTTTGCCGCACTCATGTGCCAGCACCAGAATCCACACTCTTGTGGTGAAGTAGGAGTACCTCGGCTTCTCTATATGGGTGTTGGAATTGGGGCCAAAATTTGGCTAGTTCCAGCAGGATCCTGGTAGATCCAGCTTTTACTTTCATCCCTCTGAGGGATACTGGTAGAGTTCGCGTGCTGGCTTCAGAGATGGCATGGGTGTTGAATCTGAATCTCTCCCTGTTCCCTTTGGGGTGTTAGTAATACAGTCAGGCATGCCCTTCCATTGACAGCCTTTGAACATTGCGGGAAAGGCAAACAACTGTCCACTCCCCCTTTTCACCTAAATCCCCAACTGCAAGACTGGGACAATTCTTTGTCATCAGAATTCCTAGATGTCCACAACTTTTGATTCCCTCCCCCCCGGATTTCTCTTGAGTTTGGAGTCTAAGATCTTCATCCCCTTTGTTCCCCCAGCCCTCTCACTGCCACCCACTGCTCAAACTCTCAGCTTTTGTTCCCCCCTCATCCTCAGACTTCTAGTCCTTAATTTTGTTCCCCTCAAACCCAGCACTGCTGGTGACTCCTTGAATGTACATGCTCTTAGTCAACTGGAAACAGTGGTTTCCCCAGGAGTATCAGATACCAGTAAACGTGCAGATAGCATTTAACGCTGGTGAGTTTCAGTTGTTTAACTTTGAAATCAAGAGATGTGACTAAATAAACAATGTAACCAGAAATAAATGAGGTGGTTCATTTTTCCTTGGTGATATTTATAGTAGGCTCAATGCTGTCCAGCATTTCAACAACATCTTCAACTGCTGAAAGTAGAGAGCGCTGAGCTTCGGTACATGGAAATGTTGTTAGTGAAGCTGTCACAAGAGGTGGCCAGTAACTCAGCAAGTGGGAGAGGATCATGACTGGGGTGAGATCCAAGTTATGGTGGTTCTGAATGGACCATACTTCATGCTTTCTGAATCATCTGAAGTTATCAGCAAAAGGGCCACAGCTTCCTCTGTTCATCCCTCCTGGTCTGGTGTAAGGAAAAGAGGGTGTTTATAATGGGCATCCAAGGTGCTGGATGGTGGAGGGTGTGATTCCAAGGCACTGAGAAGCCAGGAGATGGGTGGGATTCCTTCAGCCCATCCTTTCTGTTAGGAGAAAGACCCCATCAGCGGCAGTGAAACACAGGCTGTGGCACATGCAGAGGCTGATCTCGTGCAAGATGCCTTTCAAATATCACACTATAAAGCACTATAGTTTCTCTAATGCTGGTTTTGAGCACTGTGTGGTACAAACACTGGTCTAAGCCACGAGTGCAATGCGCCTCTGTCTTATTACCAACCTAAAACCACCATGATTTTAAAGAGGCTGCTTGACAGAGTCTTTCTGGTGTGTCTGTATGTGGCACAAAGAGAAAACAGAAGGGGTTAACTTTAAAAGGTTAGCGTGAGTCATTTGGGTAAATAGTAGTTAAGGCAACTTTTATTAACTATTTAAACCAAAATTATTGTTCCAAGCAGATGGTCATCAATTAGGTAACTCTGTCTTTGAGCGTATTTGTTTTCAGGCTTTTAAGTCCCAGCCTTGTGGTAACTGAAGAACTGTAGTAATTGACAAATTCAACTTCCTGTATGCAATAGAGACATGCAGTTATACAGAGGGCACGGTCCTCTCTGTTTTGCCTTTAAAATGGAAAACTACAAGATCAGAGTGTCACAGCCGCCTACAAAAAGATTAGGTAGAATGACAAGCAGGGATATGGGAAATCCTCAAATTGGATTAGATTTGTGGAAGAATTCACTTATATTTAATCTGTTAAAAAAACAGTACAAATGTGATTAAATATTCAAAGTATATGAATAATATGAAAATAAAAGAGAACCTTTCTGATGTGGCAAGTAGCTCAAACTGTAAATTAACAATCACAGTTTGTAACCCCCCCAAAATTTATATATAAAAAACAATGGCTACTTGCGTGCACACAGGTGTATAGAAAATAAAAAACTACGTATGCCAAGCAGGATGAGTTCATGGAAAGCAGGTGGGCAGTCTTTCATCCCTTTCGGTGGGATGGACTTGTAATATACATATAAATATCAAGCCCCCAATTCCAAGAAAAGATGAAGGGAACATACCTTCCTGCTTTTGATGAAAGGCATTAGAACCCTGCAGCATAGGTACTGGGGTGCTGCAGTACCCCAGGGCTTGAAAAGTAATAACTGTGACAAAGTTCCTCCTCTATCTTGGTGGGTCCTGCGCTTATTGGCGGATTTTCTTGCCTCAGAGATTCACCATGTGGGTTGGGGAACAGCCCAGAGACCTTCCCCTCTGGAAGAACCCACAGTCCAGGTCAATTGGGAGGTTAGGGGGGTTCCAACCCAGGGCCCTGTGGACTACTGCTGTCTATAGTGCCTCCTGTAACAGCTGCATGACAGCTACAACTCCCTGGGCTACTTCCCCATGGCCTCCTCCAAACACTTCCTTATTCTCACCACAGGACCTACCTCCAGGTGTCTGATAACGCTTGTGCTCCTCAGTCCTCCAGCAGCACACCCTCACTCTCAGCTCCTTGCACCTCTTGCTCCCAGCTCCTCACACATGCACCACAAACTGAAGTGAGCTCCTTTTTAAAACCCAGGTGCCCTGATTAGCCTGCCTTAATTGATTCTAGCAGCTTCTTCTTAATTGGCTCCAGGTGTCCCAATTAGCCTGCCTGCCTTAACTGGTTCTAGCAGGTTCCTGATTACTCTAGTGCAGCCCCTGCTCTGGTCACTCAGGGAACAGAAAACTACTCATCCAGTGACCAGTATATTTGCCCTCTACCAGACTCCTGTACCCCACTGGTCTGGGTCTGTCACACAACCTAAATATATGGCTTCCATCTTCAGCACCCCATTATAAAAATTGTTCCAGCACTTCTGCCCTGCAGGAGATTTCTGGACTGTATCAAACTGTCAGAATGTGGGGGAAGGGAAGTATAGATCCAAAATGAGTGTTTTTGCCAAAACTTCTGTATTTGCATCTTTTGTTGCTGATATTGTAATAGTTTTCCATAACAGCCACTGCTTGCTCCCACATTTTAATATAATCAGCTTTTAACAACTTTTCTTCGTATTGTTTAGTCTAATCTCTTGTAATGAGGTTCAGGTTGAGCCCTATGATTAAATCCTGATAAAAACAAGCAGAGAAAAAATGCAGCCAAATATGAGAGCTTTGGGGAGAGTTTTGTTTTGGATTTTCACCCTCTCCAACCCACTGACAGCCTCCGGAAGAACCCATTAGTTTTGTGCAGTCCAAGAATCTTTGCTGTTGGGCCTAGCGTCTTTTTCATCCGTTTTTATGGGGTCGGGAACAGAAATAGAAGAGGAATAGAAGAGACAACTGTAGAACTGCTCGATCACTTATAACAAGTTCAACCTATGGACTTGGAAAATCTGAGTGAACAATAAGGGTTGTGACTGATGACTCCATAGAAGATAACCTGATGAGCAATAGACAGCATGAATTCTATAAAAAAAAAAAAATGATAAAGACACCCTGGCAGCGCACTCTGATATGATTACAAATTTAGGAGACGAGGGAATTTGGTGGACGTGATATTTAATAAAGGCCTTTTATAGTCACATGGGAATTGAAAAGTTAAAAAATATTTGTTTAGATAAACATACTGGGATGAGAGAGGCTGCTGAGCCACAAACAGAATGATCTCGAGAATTTAGCGAAACGGGCAAACAGAATTGTGATTTAATTATGTTATTATAAAGACTGACTTGGGAACTACTCTCACTAGGCAAAAGACTGAGGGCTTGGCTACACTTACGAGTTAGAGCACATTAAAGGAGCCCCGGGCGCACTAGCTCACTCCCCGTCCACACTGGCAAGACACGTAGAGCGCTCTGACTCCGCGGCTACAGCACTGCTGGTACTCCACCTCGGCAAGAAGAATAACGTTTGCTGCGCCTTGGCTACAACGCCCACGCATCAGTGTGGACGACGTGTTGCATTAGTGCGCTCTGATCAGCCTCCGGAAATGTCCCATAATCCCCTTAAGTCAAGTGGCCACTCTTGTCATTGTTTTGAATCACTGTAGGAATGGGGATATGCCCTTTGAAAGCTCCCTTTCTGACAGCCGGCTGCTTTTCTGCTCTGAGACAAAACAACCGTTAGTGTGGAATGCTGTGTGTGAGAGAGAGAGGCGGGGCGGGGGGAGGTCTGCTGCTGTCTGAAATTACAAGACAGCATGCTGACATGCTCTCAGCCCCCCAAAAACCCACTCCCCCTCCCCCACATACACACAACACATTCCCTGTCACACTCTACTCCACCCCACCCCATTTGAAAAGTACGTTGCAGTCACTTGCATGCTGAGATAGCTGCCCATAATGCACCGCTCCCAGTGCCGCTGCAAGTGCCGCAAATGTGGCCACGCCAGTGTGCTTGAAGCTGACAGTGTGGACAGACTGCCATGCTTTTCCCTACTGCACTCTACGAAGGCTGGTTTAACTCAAAGCACTCTACATCTGCAAGTGTAGCCATGCCCTAGGGCTCGGATTTAGGAAAGGATTTAAAGTCACTTTAAGCATGTTCTTAAGTGTTGGGCTGAATATAGATGCTTTCCTCATGGCCTTATCTGGGAACCTGTTGGTTGGTTAGAGAGCAGGAATATAGAAAATGGCCTAGGGATGATGAGACTGTTGCACAAAACATGAACATTCTGCTGCGAAGTTCACTAGGAGTGGCAGATGTAAAACAATGAAGAAACCATGCTTTGAATTCGGTGACTAGGGTTGGGACACCTACTATTAATAAAGACAAATCCATTGACAAATTAGAAAGGTATTCCCAATCCAAAAGGGAATAACTAAAATGCTACAAGTACTGGAGGGTGAGGTGTGAAGAGTAACTCAATTGATTTTATTCATCTTAGTCAAGCGTAGGGTGGGACATTGTAACAGTTGTAAAACATTTGAACGGTAGTAAGATAAAGGCCAGGGTGAAGTACTTAATTTGTGCCAAGGCTTGGCCGTTCCTAGCCCCGGCACCTCTGGGATTGGCCGTTCCTAGCCCCGGCACCTCTGGGATTGGCCGTTCCTAGCCCTGGCACCTCTGGGATTGGCACATCAGTTATGAAAGTAAAAGAAATTGCTTGAGCTTCAGCACCTCTTTCATTACAAACAGGCTCACAACGGGGGGGGGGGCGCAAAGGGGCAATTGCCCGGGCTGCAGGGTGCCTAGGCGTGCGAGACCGCTTCGGGCCCTGCACTTTGGGGCACCCCACAGGCCGGCGTGGGCAGTCACGGAAGTAACACATTCGTCACTTCCGCCGCCCCCCCGCCCCCCCCAGGGATGGCCCTGGCCCTGGGGCTCAGAATTTCTGTCGGCAGGCCTGATTACAAATTAAGCACTGCCAGGGAGGAATGATTCCAGGTGTTGCAGGATGATGTAACAAACCCTGAAACATGAAGAGAACATTTTGTTTAGAGTTGTTTAGGGAACATTTTACTAACAATGAAATTGAGACAATGGAACAATTTGCTGTGAGCGAGACCCAATCACTAGGGAGGTTCAAGCATGGACTGGATAGTGGAGGTGAAGATCAAGCTCCTACTAGTGCAAAGGCTTGAACTAGCCAGTTAGAGGAACAGGGTGGGGGGGTCTCAGAGAAATGTGGTGATGTGGGAAATGACTTGCTGGGCTGTTTCCTGCAAGGGGCTGAGTGCACTCCACACTCTGTATCTCCTAGTAAGCGCTCTCTGTACTTTGCAGGATCAGGCTTGTTCTATCTGCCAACTTGTTGCTAGACTCTAAAGCTGAATTAGCAGAGTCCGGCATTCAGTGCCTGCGTTTGCTGTGTCCATACCCGGCATGTTATCCCAGCCAAGCCTCCCTGGGACCCTCAGGAACCTTAGGTAGCAAGCTGTTCCAACTGGGAGCGCAACGAGGCAGCAGGAACTGTGCTAAGCTGGGGGTCATCCTTTGCATATCTTACTGGGCCAGTGCCTCACCCATTCAAGTGAATAAGGCAGAAAAGGTGAGCAGGGTGCAGTGTGATTCAGCCTTGGTCTGTTTTCTTGCCCTTTGGGAGTGGCAAGGTTTGCCATGTTCTCACACTTGGGACAGTAACACAGCCCTTGATCTCTTGCCTCAGCCCGTGTTGGAGCCTCCCAATCTGTCCCCCTTCTCCTGGGCTGTGACATTACCATGCCCTCCTTCTAGGGTGACCAGACACAGGGCCATCCTTACCCATACGCAAAGTATGCAGCTGCGTAGGGCACCAGGAAATTTGGGGCACCAAATTTCCTGGTGCCCTGCACAGCAGCGTGCTGCTCCAGCCCCTGCTCCGGTTCTTCCCCAGGTCCCTGCCCTGCTCTGCTCCAGCCCTGCCCCCACCCCTGCTCCGCCCCTTTCCCGTCCCGGCTCCCCTGAGGCCTGCAGCAGGGCTGGGCCTGCACTCACTGGCGGCGGGAAGTGCAGCGGCCTGGCCTCAGCTGCGCTGCCAGTGAGTGCTGGTGGGTGGTTCCCCCCTGTCCCCCAAGCCAGCCCCGCCCTGCCCCACTCCACGGAGGCCTGGCCTCCCCCCCCCCCCAGCGGAGGGGTTGCGGAGGGCCCCAGAATAGCTAGAGACGGCCCTGACCAGATAGCAAGTGTGAAAAATCGGGACAGGGGGCTGGGGGTAATAGGTACCTATATAAGAAAAAGCCCCAAATATCGGGACTGTGTCTATAAAATCAGGACATCTGGTCACCCTACTTCCTTCCTTTTCTCTCACCCCTTTTTTTCAGTAACTGTTGGCATAATGAAGGGTCCAAGTGTTTCCAAAGTGAAGTGTCTAGTATCTGGGTAGAACCGGTATTGCAGTGGTACCACAGGAGTAGAGCTGGGATGAAATCAGGTTGCCCATTCATTCCATTTTGTAATTCATCTCTCATTTGCATGTATCCCCAGATGTTGGGTTGTGAGGAGGTGAGAATTTGTAGATGTTTATTCTTTTCTTGTCATTACCAGAACCACTGACCTTCTGGGAGGGGAATGCTCAGGCCTCTGGGACTTATTTGGGAACCTCTCATAACTGGCTGTTGACATTTTCAGAAAACTGAGTGTTAAGTAAGTCCAGATACAAATCAGTCCCTGAGGCTGAAGAGTCGTGGGAAGTGGGTTAATAAAACGTATATTGCATGGTAATAAAAGCTTCATTTTCACTCTGGGATCAGTGCACTCGAGCACATTGGGAGGAATTCTGAAACTTTCAGCAGGAAACGTTCCCCTTAATAAAAGGTCACCAAGAGGTGTTTGATTCTGTAACGCGATCCACAGGAGCGATGCAGGCATCTTAAATTGCTGCGAGAGTTTTAATGTTCATATGTGTCTAGTCCATACAGCAATCTCCATATTCTACAGTGCTCTAGAAAATCATATTGCCAGACAGCAGCTAGAGGGCATTTTATCAGCCTGACTTTGGCAGTGACCAGTATGGTTATAGTTGTATGCAGTGCGGGGGCTTTAGAAAGTAAACCCATTCATTTTGAATGTGTTAAAGACCTATAGTCTAAATTTTTAAAAATGACCAGTGATGTTGGGTTTCTAGTTTGACACCCCTTAAAAGCACCTGATTTGCAGAACTGCTGAGTATCCCCCTCCTGAAAATCAGGCCACTTTAAGCTGTCAAGTTGGGCACCCAAAGACAAAGGTGCCCCAAATCACTAGTCACTTAAAAAGCCCAGATTAGTCCTGTCTTTACAGAACCAGATGGGGCTCATTTGGACACGTAACAGAAGTTCTTCTTCGAGTGATTGCTCATGTGTATTCCACAATAGGTGTGTGTGCTCGCCACGTGCACTGGGGCCGGAAGTTTTTCCCCTAGCAGTACCCGTAGGGGAGTGCCCAGCAACCAGTGGCGCCTCCATGGCGCAGTATAAGGGGAGCTGCACGCTCCCTCCACCCTCAGTTCCTTCTTGCTGCCAGTGAAGGTGCTTCGCAACTGCTCGCTCCAGTTTGCTGTAGGTCGTCCCCAAAACTGCTTGTTCGTTCAGTGTATGGTACCTGTAGTTAGTTAGTTGTTTAGTTTAGCTAGAGCGCCCGGGCCGGGGCATGCCCCGTGCCCCGGGTTTTAAGTCGTGTGACACTTGTAGGCAATCTATGCCACTGAGTAATCCATAGGCAGATTGTTTACGCTGTTTGGGGGAACTCATCTCAGCAATCGCTGCAAGATTTGCAAGTCGTTTAAGCTTCAGACCAAGAAAGAAAGGGACATTAGGCTCTGGGCTATCCTGATGGAGTCGGCACTGACCCCGGCTCCGGCACGCCACTCCGAGTCGGCACCGGGCACCGCGGTGTCGGTGCACGGCAACCCTCCAGCGCCAACGACTGGTCGGCACCGCTCCCTGTCCACGGGACACATCAAGAAGGCTAGGAAGAGGCCTTCCTCAATCCCCACCGGCCTCTGGGCCTCTGACTCAAGTCGAGCGGAGTAGTCCGGCCCATTCAGAGCAGGCCTCCCTGGATGTTCGGGTGCCCTTCACACCGGAGGCCCTGCAGGTGGCCCAGGATGTTATGCCCATGCCGGTACTAGGAGCACCGCCGATGTCGGCCCCACAGTCGCCCCTGGTTCGGTACTGGTCTCAGTCGAGGGAATGTTCCCGATGCCATTTGCTGCCCAGCGACTGTTCAGGGCAAAGTCCACGTGGATTGCCCTCGATGTCCTCCACCAGGCTGTCTGGTTGGGTTCCATCTGAGCGAGACTCTCGGCACCGCTCTGCCTTGAGGAGCGAACGCCAACGGGACTGAGGCAGACATCGCCAAAGGTCCTTGTCTCAGAGGGGCTATCGCAGCCGGTCATGGCAAGAACGTGGATGTCATTCCCGATCAGCGTCCCACTCCAGGACCCTGCCACGGCACCGCCTCCGCAGCCCCGGGCATCAATCACCAGCGTCTTGCTGTTGCAGGTCCGCCTGCCGGAGCCGATTGTTACCGATGGTACCGGTCCTCCACGTCGGGATTGCAGTCCCGTGGTCAGTATCACTCCCAGCGCCAGCGCTCCTCCCGGTCCAGGGACAGCAGTGGGTCGTATGTCAGCCTGGCCTCCCTTTGTAGTCGTCCATCTATGGGCCAAGCCAGCCAGGCTGAACAGCTGGCTCCTCCAGTGCCACAGCAGGTGTAGTGGCACCGGGCCCCGTGGCCAGCCCAATGGTACCAGTGGGCACCGTGACCTCTGATACAGACCCCGGTGGGGGCTCGCTCGGTGGTCGGAGCCTCAGAAGGACCATCAGCCTCCCTCTCCAGACCTCCGAGGAAGGAGTCGGTGGGACGTACATCCTCGGCACCGTGCCCCGAGACGGACCAGGTGGTGGACCCTCCGGTGTCAGTGGACACCCAAAGTACCGCGCTGACCTCCTCACCCTCCCCAGATGAGGCGATTACGGCCCCTCCTCCCTCTGTCCCGCAGGAGGACTTTAGGGCCCACCAAGAAATCTTAAAAAGGGTGACATCAAGCCTCCATCTCCAAGCAGAGGAGTTGGAGGAGCCCTCGGACTCCCTGTTTAACGTGCTGTCCTCCTTGGCACCAGGGAGGGTGGCCTTGCCTCTCCATGAAGGGGTGGCAAAAATTTCAAATGCCCTGTGGCAAACCCCGGCCTCATTGTCCCCCATCTCTAAGAGAGTGGAACGTAAGTATTTTGTACCTGCCAAGGGGCATGAATACTTATACACCCACCCTGCTCCTAACTTCCTGGTGGTCAAGTCAGTCAACCCCAGGGAACGGTAGGGCCAGCCAGCCCCCACCCCTAAAAATAAAGATTCAAGGAGGCTGGAATCTTTTGGAAGAAAAATGTATTCGTCCTCGAGCTTCCAGTTACGGGTGGCGAACCACCAGGCTCTCCTGGGCCAGTATGAATTCAATCTGTGGGGCTCTCTGCCCAAGTTCGAGGACTCCCTTCAGGAGTGTGACAGGAAGGAGTTCAAAGCGCTGGTGGAGGGGGGTACAGCGGCTGCCAGGGCAACCCTGCAGGCAGCTTCGGATGCAGCGGGCACGGTCGCGCGGTCCATGGCCTCCGCGGTGTCCATGAAAAAGACATTGTGACTCTTGCTCTCTGGGCTGTCAAGCGAGGCGCAGACCTCCCTGCAGGACCTCCTGTTTGACGGCAAAGCTCTGTTTGCGAAACAAATGGATACAAAGCTGCATGGCCTGAAAGACTCCAGCACGACTCTCCAGACTCTGGGTCTCTATGTTCCGGCTCCGGCTAAACCTAAGTTCAAGCCGCAGCAGACTCCCGCTCAGGCCACCCAGTCAAAATATGAGACCGCTTATAAGAAGTTGCGGGTCTATAAGAGGCGCCTGCAGAGGCAGTCTCGGCCTGCCCCCCAGGCCTGGGTCCTCCAAGGGCAAGCAAGTGGGGAAAAGGCGGTTTTGACGGGACGCCGGGGGGCGCCCTGCCAGTTCTCATCAGGGATCCACCCTCAATAAAGCTTCCCTTCTCCAATCGGTTGTGTGCTTTCCTCCCGGAGTGGTTGCGGCTGCCCTCGGACCAAGGGGTCCTCAACACCATCTCCTGGGGCTACACCGTCCAGTTTATTTCCTTCCTGCCCAACCACCCCCCCGCCCCCATCCCTCCTGGGGGACCCCTTGCACAAGGCTCTGTGCGAGCAGGAGGTGGGGCAGGAGGGAGGTGGGGACTGGCCAATTCTTTAATGGGTTAGATCACATCTTCCCATATGTTAGGCTCCCTGTCCCACAATGGGACCTAAATCTGGTGTTGGCCCGTCTCATGGGGGCCCCATTTGAGCAGCTAGCCACGTGCTCCTGGTCACACCTCTCATGGAAGGTAGCCTTCCTGGTTGCGATCACGTCGGCTAGGCAGGTCTCGGAGCTCAGGGCCCTGACCTCCGAGCCCCCGTACACAGTGCTTCATAAAGATAAGGTCCAGCTCCACCCACACCCTTCATTCCTCCCGAAGGTGGTCTCCGCCTATCACATGGGTCAGGACATTTTTCCATGCGTCCAGTGAGGAGCGCCGCCTACGCACGCTGGATGTGAGACAGGCTCTGGCTTTCTACCTGGAGCGGACTAAACTGTTTAGAAAATCCTCGCAACTGTTCATCGCCTCAGCTGAGCGCATGAAAGGTCAGCTGATCTCCACTCAGTGGCTCTCCAACTGGATCACCTTGTGCATCCG
The DNA here is from genome assembly GCF_013100865.1 of Trachemys scripta elegans. Taxonomy (NCBI): domain Eukaryota; kingdom Metazoa; phylum Chordata; order Testudines; family Emydidae; genus Trachemys; species Trachemys scripta. Next base: position 20,444,046 of record NC_048312.1, on the reverse strand, counting down.
TACTTGTTATGACCTGACGGGAATCCCTCCGCCACCAATTGTGAGGGCACACTTGACTCGGGCGCAGGCCTCGTCGGCTGCCTTTTTGGCCCATGTCGCCATTCAGGACATTTGTAGGGCTTCCAAATGGTCTTCAGTTCACACATTCACCTCGCACTATGCGATCATCTCCCAGACCAGGGATGATGCTGGGTTCGGCAGGGCTGTGCTCCGTCCCGAGAATTTGTGAACTCCTACCCACCTCCAACAGATACAGCTTGGACTCACCTATTGTGGAATACACATGAGCAATCACTCGAAGAAGAAAAGTCAGTTACCTTTTCTGTAACTGATGTTCTTCGAGATGTGTTGCCCATGTCTATTCCACATCCCACCCTCCTTCCCCTCTGAGTCGGAGTTGTCTGGCAAGAAGGAACTGAGGGTGGGGGGAGTGTGCAGCGCCCCTTATACCGCATCATGGAGGTCGCTGGGGCACTCCCCTATGGGTACTGCTAGGGGAAAAACTTCTGGCACCGGTGCACGTGGCGAGCACACACACCTATTGTGGAATAGACATGAGCAACACATCTGGAAGAACACCAGTTACGGAAAAGGTAACTGTCTTTTTCAGCTGCCTGTCTAGCTGGGGTCCAAGGTAACTACCGCAGGTCGAGAGGGAAGATTGAGGGGAAACTTGGGAAAGGTTATGTAACTGTACAAAGATGGAACCACTCTGGGGGTGGCTGGGCAGTACCAACTTTTAATGGATGGTTGCAGTTGTTAGAAGATGAGGTAAAATTGCATCCTTTGGGTCTATGGACTGAGGCGGTCTTAATGGGATTGTCCCTTTGCTATAGTTCATTTTGTTGTCTGTTTCTCCCTAACTACCCTGAGAAGGGGCAGATACTTAATCCTCCTGAGGGGACCAGTGACTTCTCCCGTGCATTCATACTACAGCCTTACTGTATAATTTGTGTTTGGCTTCCCCTTCCATTTACAGGGGTTGGTACAACCAAGGTGGGCTCAACACTTCTGAATTCAATCTTCTCCAGAGTTTTAGGGTGTCTGGTCCTGGGGGTGTTGGTTTGGACCCATCTCCATTGTAAACCTCCTTGTACTTGAGAGCCCACTTAGAAATCTGTTTTAGGAATATCTTCTCACTTCCTATTTGCTGACAATAAGGACTGGGCTTGGGTCACGTATTTGAGAAATGGATGGGAATTTATTTAAATCAAGGGTTGGAGACTTTTAAAAAAAAATAGTCTTTATTGTAAGCAAGAAAAATATTTAGAGGAGCAAAGGACCATTCTCTGGAAGTCACTGTTAGAAGGAATCCGTGCTTGCTGACCTCTTTGCCTTTCCACTTCCTTTAGACAAACATTTTAGCTCATAAACAATTAACAAGAAATTTGTGCTAATAAAAAATTGTATAAAGTGATTTGTGAAGGGGCAAGCTAGCCAGGAAAACATGGTGCTTCCAAACTTTTGAAGTCATATGTAATTAGCAATACATGCTCTCCCCAAAGTGCAGTATCAGTGTCTACTGGCTGAGCAGATCCAAAGGAGGGAGTTAGTAAACATAGCAGAACGTAATACATAAGCAGGCATGATTTTACCAAAGAGCATGGAGACCCAGGGAAAGAAGGGACATTTTTGTTAGATCCCTGAATGCACAGGCTGAGCACTGTCACTTTGGAGTTAGTAAAGAACACTTGAGATTTTGTAGTAGTTTGATTTTTTTCTAAAAGTGTTGTTCAAATTCCCATCTCAGCTCTCTCTAGAAAAGATGGTGTAGCTGGCTCAGCAGACTGTGCTAGTGAAAATGTGTTGTCCAGCAAGAAACTAATAGAATTGTGGTGCAAGTAGCAGAAGAATAAATTCCCAGCGGGAGAATAGAAGCATCATTTAAAAAAAAAAAAAAAAACTCTTAATTGCACTGAGTTCATGGGGTAGAAATGTTACAGGTGTAACAAGGGATAACTCCGGAGGGATTATGCATATTAAAGAAATGTAAGAGAAAAAGACACTGGAAGCAAAAAACCTAGGGTGATAGTACAAACAGTGGTGAATGATGCCTACTTCCTGGGAGTCATGTCCAAAGCTAACATTCATGGGCAGGCTTGGGCTTCTAATCTTCAATAGTGTTACATTTACACATTGATCCCAGGGCAGAGTGAAACCAGTTTATAAAGAGACTTTGACGGAGATGCTCCCTAAGTTGGAGCAGCCCAGAGTATTGCTCAGTAGCCTAGCTGTGTCAACTGAAAGCCCACCCTCACTCTACAAGGCCCAAGGAGAGTGGGTTTGACACACATTAATTGAGCCAGCACCAGTAACCTCCTAGACCAAACTACAGTCATTGAGATGGGTCTGGTGGAACACACAGAGGAAGCAGGTACGGTGTTCAGCCAGAATGTCCACTTTAAAGATAACAGGGTGGATGTGATGAGAGGGGCCAAGCTCCATGTACTCAGTCTAGCCTGAAAGGTGCCAGTCCCCATTTCCCAACTGAAGGAAGAGCAGGACAAATCAAGGAGAATGGTGCAATAGGGCATGTTACTGACCTAGCAAAGTAGTGTGCCCGTCATGGGTAGGAGGAGGGCACATCCAAGTCTGCATAGACCTAAAAAAGCTCAGTGAAGAAGTAAGGGGGGAAAGGTGTATTCTCCCCACAATGGAAGAAACAATCTCAGTTTAGCTGGTGCAACAGGATCTTCCGCACTGGATTCTGACATGTTCCTTTCCACCCTGACTGTGCCAAGCAGAGAACTTTCATAGCCATCTGAAGGATATCGCTCTATTGCCATGCCAGAAGCTTTCCAAAGGAGGAAAATGAGTGAGATTCTGCAAGGCTGGAGGGCATTCTTCATGGATGACACTTCAGGTACAGAAGGACATAATGATGAGATGAGCTCGGAGAGCAAGTGGACTAAAATTAAACTGAGAAAAAGTATGTGGGTGGGTAGATGAATAGTATGGCAGACCCCACTCTGAATTATATATACCCTGAGCATTCTAAAAAGAGAGGAGGGGACAGCCACAGAGAGGTCAATTCCATCACCTGAAAATACACTGGAACAGAAGTGTTTCAACAATATGGCACTTTTTTTTTTTTTGAGCAAATTCCTACAGTGCTCCAGAAAGGCCTGGTTCTTCATGAATTACTTAAAACCCGGTCTTTTCCTTTGCTCCTTAAGTACTCCTGAGTGGAGCCATAACTGTCTGCAACTGGTGTACTGGGTGTAATAGGAAAAGAGGAGTCTGACCAACAGAACTGGCATTGAGTCCAATCAACAGCCATGCACCTTCCCACAAGAGACCACACGTTCTTCTGACCACCGTTGGAGATAACTTGTTAGTGATCAGGGCACTTTCTCTAAACCAGTCTTCTCTTTCTGTGTTTTCATTAGGATTCTCTTCAGCATCTTTCTTACGCTTGTGTGCAACAATCTAGCCACTCGCTTTTTTTTAATTGACACTATATGAATATTAATATTTTGTCTACTCTTGACCCAAGGGCTCAGTCCAGGATCTTCATGTTACTGAGCAGGACAGTGCGGCGTTCCTGCTGTCTACTGCAGTTATTGAGACTCGGCTAAAGTGGACACCAAGGAGCCTTTTTCTTTGCGTTTGTTTTTTAACCTAGCTTTGGTGCGATCGGTTGCCTGCTGTGTCCCTCCTGTACCTTTACTGGCACTGGTTGGTTTGGTGCACATTACAGTTGGAGGAGTCGTGGGGGAAGTTTCTTCTTCTTTGTTTTTGTTTAATGTTTACAGTATCCACTTAGAAAATAATGGTCAGGTGTTTTCCATTCCAACCCCTCTTCCAGTGCAGCAGTAAAAATTGATCCACTTCTAGCTCTTGGAGGTTGGGGCACCAAGCCCAAGACAAGGTTTCAGATTAACCGTTCTTGTTGGCTGGTCCATCCAGAGCCGATGCTAGGCATAAGCAGACTAAACAATTGCTTAGGGCCCTAAGTAGCTCAAGGGGACCGCCATTAATTATAGGTATGTGTTGGGGGTCCCAAAAATATTTCTGCTGAAGGCCCCCAATGGGCTACCACTAGCACCAGGTCCATCCTGCATCATGGGCTTTGCTTTCAGGTTGGTACCTGAGATGGTATATCCCCCCCACCTGCCTTAAATTGTGATTTTCACTTTAGAGGTAAGTAGAGCAGAGAGACCCTGGAGGGTTTTTGCCTTCCTCTCCAGCATGGGGCACAGGTCACTTGCAGGTTTGAACTAGTGTCAGTGGTGGATTCTCTGTAACTTGAAGACTTTAAAACATTATTTGAGAACTTCAGCAACTCAGCCAGAGGTTCTGGGTCTATTACAGGAATGGGTGGGTGAGGTTCTGTGGCCTGCCATGTGCAGGAGGTCAGACTAGATGATCATGATGGTCCCTTCTGGCTTTAGAGTCTATGAATCTATAAATAGAGGAGGGAGGAACAGTATATAGGCCAGTGGGGCAGGGCTTAATTATTATTTTATTAGTTATGGATAGTTGCTAAAGTTATTGATAGTAAATGAAGTCAGGATGGGCTGGGGTTGGGTGCAGCACAACCTTCTAAAGAGGGGGGTGTCTCTTTGCCCCCGTCAACCAGGTAGAACAGAGGAGTTGGGTTGGAATGCAGGGACAGGCTGCCATTGCCCTGGGGGAGAGCAGAATGGACTGGCTCGGTCTTAGAAATGGCTGAAACCATCTTTGTTCCGAATACAAAGTGAAACAATGGAGGGTTTGGTGGAGCCCTTAAATGAACTTGGTTGTTCAGCTTGGGGTTTCTACATTGCTTCATTGAAGAAGGACTTCATTCATCGATGAGATAGTAGCCTGGGCATGTGTGCTTCATACTGCCAAGCCTCAGGAAACCCAAGTTGGAGTCTAAATCTTAGTCTCCTCTTCCCCAGGTTGCAGAGACAGTCTGCGCAGGCCCCGGCCATGGGAGTGCCACACACTACTCCTCATCTGGCTGAATATGGGACAGCATTGATGGGTTCACAAGAGTGTCTTATCTACACTTTTCTCAGCCAGAAGGATGATGACTTAAAAGATTTTTGGGATAAAAAGAACGCGGAAAAGTTCTCTCCAGGTCTGTAACAGGGATGTTGACTATCCCCTGTGGGGGGGTCAGGATTTATATAAGCGCACATACTGTGTGTAGATAGATAGCTCAATCTTTGTTATACTTGTCTAGGACTACATTTTCAAGGAGACCAAGCACCCTTGCTCCAGTTGAAGGTTATGGGAGCTGCAGGTGCTCAGAGCACCTGAAAATCAGGCTCGTAACATGCTGTGGTATTCTTGCCTGCTTTGTTTTATTTTCATCCTTCGTTAATGACGAAAAGTCACAAGGGAAACAGTCTATTGTTAATATTTAATTTCCTCTTATTACTGGAAGCAGATGACTAAAAGATCAATTAAAAATATAACCAATAAAAAGCCAATAAGGAAACCAGAAGAGCCACATCCTGCTAAGATAGAGCAACTCTTCCTCCTGCCTGCGCATCCCAGCCACCTCTTCATCCGTTAGCCAGGATGTAGAGAAACCGGTTCTCAACCACGCCCCGGCCATTGCAGCGTGACATGAGGTAGATGGGGAACTTGTGAAACAATTGTAAATAAGGCATCTAAAACCTTGGTATCTAAGTGCAGGAAACAAACTGGCGAGCAGCATTTAAAAGCAATTCACAAGGAACAAAACCCAGATTTTTCAGTACATTTGTTGCCTAAAATGTTTCTCAGCTATAGGTAAAGAATGGACAATGGTTAATTTGTGTGATAGATGATCCTCTAAATATATGGCATGAGGCAATGTGTCTTCGACATTTCAATAGATTTTAAAGATATGGAAACTTCCCCTAAGTTAAAGCATCTTCAAAGGGAGGAGAATGTTCCCAAGTGGCTAAAAGTTTCCTTTCTGAGTTCCGAAAGCAGGAAACATATGGCTTATTAACAGCACCAACCTGCTGGCTCAATTTCAGGGTTAGGGTAGTTGGGAATAATACCCTGTACAAGACCTAGGTTTTGCCCTTAGGAAACTAGGCACCTGGGACTGTGTAATTTCCCAGAGATACACTAGGAGGCACTGTGCTGGGGAGGAGGTGGCGTGGGGCCAGCTCAAGATTGTTGTCTGTGGAGTGAGTCCCAATTATGGTTGTCTCTTTCTTGGTAGGGACACCACCTCTTCCCTTCCATGTTACCTTGACATGACCCACTTTCCCTAGTACTGATTTTCGCTGGTCTGGAACCGGCCGGGAAAACCCATTCTGGTCCTGAGACCCGGCTGGAGTGGGGAAGGACCAGTCAGAATCCAGAATGGCTCCAGGCAAGGAGGTGGGATCGATAGTGCTGTGAGGAGGCTGGGGTGTGATGGGCCCTCAGCCTATCAACACGGGCTTGGGGACTAAAGGAACAATAAGGGGCTGAGAGAGGTTCTTGGCTTTGTTTTTTCTTCCACCTCAATCCACGCAGTGTTTGGTCACAATAGCTCCGGCTTCTGCATGTTAGAAATTCGCATGATTCCCTGATGCATCACACTGCTAGGGAGGTTCCCCTGTGCTGAAATTCATTGCAGCATGTACCTTTACCTGGCCATTTCATGCACTGCCTCTAGCTGCTTGGCCCTGCACTCTGGCTACAAAGGCAATGGATTTGAAGATTTTTGGCTCCCAGGGAGGGGTCACATTCTGATGGCTGGAGGATCAGACACTGTCCGAGAAATCCGGCACCCTGTGGGATATTGCTAATGCCCCTGAGATTGGCTACCAAATTAAAAATTGTGAATATGGTCAAACCTGTTACTCCACAGCTGGAAATAAAATGTTCATCGAATAAGGAGGCTGGGTCGTGAGAAGAACAAGTCCACTCATCACCAGCATGATGATGCATAATGCAGGCATGTGTATCCAAAAGCAAGAGGTCTAAACTGAGCCTCAAGGGGGCAATGGCAGGAAAGGAATTTGTCTGCGGAATGTTTGAATCAACACTATCTGAGCATTCGCTCCAGATAAAAACCCCCAGCAGCTCAGGAGACTGCAATGGCACTACCTCAATCCAAAGTCAATTGGAAGAACTCAAAACAAAAGCTTGTTCTGCCTCCAGATGTGAACAGTTTCATTGGAACATGCTGTTCAGATTCTTTATTCAGTTTTCAAGAGACAGATTCTCATTGGGGCTGAAATCGGAGCTAGAACAGAGTGTTCCAAGTCATGAAAAATGAACCAGGGAGCAGCTTGGGGGGTTTGTGAGCGGCAAGAAAGGTTTATTTAATAATGGGAGAAAGGCAGAACATAGCCCAGGGTAACAAGGAGGGATTAATCCAATTAACAGAACAAGACATGAGTTTGAGAAGCAATATTAATTGTCGCTGTCCAGCAGGCTGCATGGTACCGGTTATTTTTCCCAATTCACAAGAAGTTCACAATGTTGATCCCTTGAGGACCTAACTGAAATGTTAAATATCCCACCCCCAATACCTTCGTAAGTAAAGCAGTGAGTAAATTAATCTCATCAGTGCTGGCTGCTGGACTGTTGTCATACATGGAATATATGCTCCTCAGAGAAATCAGTACCCGCAAAATATATGTCTTCCCCTTTATGTCTATATTTTCATTCCTGCTCAGTAAAGTCTAGCAATATGAACTGAACAAACTGGGGCCTGGTTTGCAAACTAATTTTGGAACTAAAGCAAGCTTCAAATATTTCTGCTGTCAAAGAGTCTGGCTGCCGGCGGGCTGAAGGTAAATCCTGCCCCATCACATGGAAAATGAAGGAGATGGGAAATGAATCAGTATATGGCACTTGCACCTCAGAGCCCATTGTACCCAGTGAGCTTGTGGCAGTCATGATGCTGGAATGTTGTAAATTCAAACACTGTATCTAATGCCAGTTGCTACCTACCACAGAAACATTGGTGCTGAAGGAGATGCAATGCTGGCATGTCATGGCTGGAATGTTTGCTCACCTCCAGTCATTTGTCTTCTGAGATATATCAACTCTACCCAGGTCTAATGCTTTCCATCCCATGAAAAAGCAGAGTGTAGCAGAATATAAGAACCAGTTGTCCTCCTTCTGAACAGAACACTGAGGTGAACAGAGAAGATTATGATGGAAAAATAAGACTGCAACGTGCAAACAGAACCAGAGAACTAGGCATGAGCCAAATTCAAAGCCTCCAGAGACTAATTTATAAAAAGGAAATCAGTCAGTGATGCAACTGGGTGAAGTAGAATGTACAAGCACTCTCGTGACATAAGACAATTAAAGACAGTCATTAAATTTAAAATTACAGCATCTTTTTCCAAGAGGATGTGCTCAACTGCAGAAAATTCCATCTCTCCCTGCATGGATTTGAACTAGGGGGGACTTATCTGGAATGATGAGCATCAGGGAAATCCAATAAAACCTTGCTATCTATCTCCTGCCTAATCTGATTAAAGATAGCCATGTTGGACAAAGATTAGCTGGTGAAGTGGTCAAGTTAAATAAAGCACAATTAGGATTAAGATGGGTTCATCAGCCTACACAAGGAAGTGATGATTTGGGAAAAGATATCCCATTGATCCTGTTTCCCCTTCTGTAAAATGGGAATGTTAGTGACCTCCTTTGTAAAGTGCTTTGAGTTCTACTGATGTAATGCGCTATGTAAGAGGTAAATGGCAGTTTTATTGTCTCTGCATCCTGTTTAACTTGATTACTTCAAAGGCTAGTTCTTTTCCAGCACCGCTGTTTTTATAGCTGTCGTAGCTTGATGTGATAGATCTTTTCTTTTTAAAGTTGGCTTTTTTATGGGTCAAAGGTTTTGGCTGAGATACTCCATATGCAGTTGTTAAATTTCACTAAGTGTTTATTTAGCAGAGAGTTGGTACTTAAGTTTGAGTTTCATTAATTTTATGTGTCTGGCGATATGAATGTAAGTTAGGAAGCCTCACATCGTTTGTAAAAAAAGGCCTACAAAGCTCAACGGATTAGTCATACTCAGGATTTGTGTTTTGCATTCTTGGAGAGATGTGAACTAATTTGATGTCCCCTTCCCCACTTCAAAGCCCTCATTTGTGAGCTCTAGCTGGGACCGTTCAAGTCAAATGACTAACCTTTTCATAGCATGGGACTTCCAATAGACACACACATCATAACTCTTGGAGCAATTTTTTCCTATCCCTAAAGTTGCCACTCGTTTCCCCATTTTTCTTCTATTCTTTTTCACTCTGTCATCTCTGCTTCTCTTTCTCTGTCTCCTGTCATCTCACTTTTCTGCCCTTTTCCCTGCATCTCTGTCTCTTTCTTTCTGCTCATCTGCTGTTAACTCTATTACCCGGGGCTGGATTTCAGGATAGAATGCATTTTGGCAAGTGGGCCCTTCAGTGTGTTTCAGGCAGGATTTGAAATGGATAATTAATGACATTTGGAGAGGTAAAACAGGGCTATACTTTTAACTTTATTGACATACGGTGGAGAGAAGAGCTTTTGGAGGGACTGGATAGAGAAAGATAATAGAGACTGTCCCTCCTCAAGGTACTATTGGTAAAACGGAAGATCCTTATCTGCCCCTTACCGGCTACATTGCAAGTTCATTTCCCCTATTGACTTCCCCAAAATATACATATAAAACAAAAGGGGATATCAGGAGTTGATGAAAAGGAACAGTTTTAGCACTTCTAAATCCAAAAGAACCACTCCCTCTCCTTTCAAACACAGCATTAGCAATAGGGATCTAAACCAATGAAAGGTGCAAGATTCGCTTATCTCCCTGAGATGAGATGTGAATCACAAGTTCATTGCATTTTCACTATCTTTACTCCTTTATTTTATTTTGAGAAATTCTGTTTCCGACGTCAGATCAGTCTATCTTTTGTGAAGATGTGAAAACCGACTGTTCAGGGTCATCTGTTGTTATAGCACCAAAACATTCATTTTGGGAGGCTTATCTGCATTTCTGAAACTGAACCCGGTGGTGATTTAGCAACTGACACCAAGGCCCCTTTCTTTCCCATCCCTACTTGTGTTCGTTTGTCATAACTGTACTCTTCCCTTAAACAAAGGACAAAACACCGGCAATCTTTTGCAGTAAATGAGGCTTAAAACTCACTACAGAGGAGCCAAAGCATGGCATCCTGTAGTCACTTGTGATGGACTGCGAAGGACCAGAGCCTTAAACTAAGCTCAGCAAGCGTCATTCTTGATCGTGACACTTTGGAGTTTCTGTCTGGGTGCAAATGTGTGTATGTCTCTGCACAAGAGAGGGTGTGATGGGAGCGGCGGTAAGTGCTGTGCATGTATCTGACTCGTGCGGACAGTGTGGGTGTGTCCAGGAATACAAGTTCATGTGTTTGTGTGTATGGCATTAAGAGCTTCTCCGTGCATGGGAATGTGTGTTCTTGGGGCCCCGCTTGCCGCTTTTTGCAGGGGTGGGTGGGTGTAATACTATGTGAGCATCTGTGCATGTACCTTTGTGCAGGGGGAGTGTGTGTATACCCATGATTGTATGTCTGCATAAGTATGTGTGTATCACTGGTTGTGTGGCCATCATTCTGATACTGACCTCCTTTGTAAAGTGCTTTGAGACCTATGAATGAAAAACGCTATAGCAGAGCTAGGAATTACATGTTTGCTTATAGTGTCAGGGATTGTGTGCGTAGGCAAGGGTGTGAGTCTGTGAGAGGATGGGAGTCTGCACTGTGCGTGGGTCCTTGGAGCAGTGTGTGTGTCTGTCTCTTCTGGGTAGGAAAGTACTGAAGGATGTTACACTCTGAGTTCTCTGGGGAGTATTTCTTGTGTTGTCAGTCGTGTTTTGGAATTTCCCCTGCACTCCAAGGAAATGTCAGAACTGCTACCTATGCAAACAATGTAAGCATCCTTACATTAGACTGAGTAGTTTGTATGTGATCACGTGGTGTTATTCCTGTGCAAGTGCATGCAGCATTTATGTAATCATAAAGTACACGCGTGTGTTAGCGCAGGTAACACGTCATGTATGTGTGATAGCCTGGAGGCAGGTGCATGTGTGTAAAAGTCTCCACCTTTTTCCGATCCAGGCAGAAAGCTGTCTAAGGCATAATTCGCTGGGCTCTCATGTTTCATGGCAAACTATCAAGCAGCTGCTGAATTGTCAGCTCCGTTGGTAGCCTCAGAAACAAAACAGCCCTTGTGTTTCGCATCATCGCTGTGCAATATTGACTTCAACCAGGCAGCTTTGGAGGGGGACAAAATATCAGCTTTTTTTGCCTGTGATGTTCATGTTTGTCTGTTTTATTACTAACATCACTTGGATGTGTCACTTGAATGAGATTTTGCTTTTCCCATCTCGTCACTGGAGCTGATTACTTAGCATGGTTATTTTTGTTGTGTTTTTTAGGGAAACAAGTGGAGAATTTGGATGTTTGCAACAGCTGACGAGAAGATTCCCTGAGTCCTAGAGCGTTCAGCAAAAGGGAAAAAGGGAGAAGATGATGATGTTCCTGAGAGGTGGCAGGAAATAGTGAAGAGAACTGTGATTGTCAACAGGAAACCCAAGATCCTCACCACACATGACTATACCAGGCAGTACATTTCAAACACTCAACATCTGCAGGGCTTTCTGATCTGGAGGGTGAAGGTTCGTCTACATGAGGTTTTTCCTGGGATCGTATCTGTCTGAACTCAGTGGACCACAAATGTGCTTCTGCATTATGGTGAACCCACTGAGAATCTGCAAGGTTTATCCTATCTGCTAAAGCTGGCAAACCCTATACTCCGTCTGTCTGTGCCCTCTGTAGTAGACAGCTAAATCAGCTGAAGGGAAAAGGGGGCAAGATAAGCCTCCGGCCAACAGCTGGCAGCTGAGTACCCTTCAGAACCCAGACCATTTTGAGGTGCCTCGGTGGCTGTTTGCAGCACTGCAGATATGGACACTGAGCTTCTCTGGCACCTTCTTGCATTGGCCTGGTCAACCTCACCATGCTAGTATATGGGAATGAAAACTTCCTCTCGGATGTAATTTACATCATCCTGGAACTGGTCATTGCAGTGCTGGCCATCTTGGGGAATGTCCTGGTCTGCTGGGCAGTCTATCTGAACAGCAACCTGCAAAACGTCACCAACTACTTTGTGGTGTCCCTGGCTGCAGCCGACATTGCCGTGGGCGTGCTGGCGATCCCCTTTGCCATCACCATCAGTACTGGCTTCTGTGCCTTCTTCTATGGCTGCCTCTTCATCGCCTGCTTCGTCCTGGTTTTGACTCAGAGTTCCATCTTCAGTCTCCTGGCTATTGCTATTGACAGAATCATTGCTATCCGGATACCCCTCAGGTAAGCCCAGAGTGGGTGGGACCTGGAGTGGGGGGGGGAGGGGGAAGCGCAGATGGAATGGGCATCTCTAGAGTGTCCTACGTGCTATAATCAAGGAGGAAGAGAGAGTTAAAGGGAATGACGCCACTTTCACTGTAATATGAAAATGCTTTTTAGACCTCAAAACTTGCCCCTTCCTGCTGGATTCCCTGGATGTTGCATTTTTATTTCTGGCTCCTCCTTGTCCCACGAAGTATGTGCCCGTGGCATTACCTGGACCCTGCCCAGGAGCTTCCATTCTGCACTGAGACAAATTCCTGACTTAACCGTAATGATTTGTGTTCTGAGTTGGAGCAGACAGTGCCAGACAGATCGCTGTGGGAAAGCTGAGCACTCACTCGGTATCACCCCCCTGTGGACAGCAGGAGCTCTGTCTGGTAGGCAGAGGTTTGCTGTTACAGTGAGATTCTCTAGGGCAGCGTTTCTCAAATGGGCCACATGCAGCCACCATGGGCTTTTCTTGCGGCCACAGCCTCCTGGGCTGTGATTGCGGGGGGTGGAGGGGACCAGCGGCCCCTCCCCCTCTGTGGTGCTCCCGGATGAACAGCCTTGGTGTTGGTTGCTGGGGTTTCCAGCAAGGGTTTGTCAGCCGGTGAGTTCCCCACCTTCCCAGGGGTGGCGGGGGAGGCAGGTTCTGGCCGCAAGGCTTTGGGCTCCGGCCATGGGGCTTCAGGCTCCGGACCCCGATGCCTCCCTCGATCCCCCATCCAGGCTTAATTTGTCTCCAGACTTCCTGGGGCTAGGTAAGTCTTCTGTGAAAAGTGATACTTGTATGTGGTTATGTTGGTTAATATCACTTTTTGCAGTAGAGTTACTAGCTAGCAATAAATAAATTACAATGATTTGGACGTTGTGTATGTGCATATTTGTTTGTTTTTCTTAAAGCTAATTAAGTATTTTAGGAAAAAGTGTGAGAGTGGCCACCAGCAAGAGTTGGTGGCCGCACTCTGAGGCCACCAAATAATTTGTTCTGAGAACCCCTGATCTAGGGCGAGCATGCGGATGGGAATGGGAGGCATTCTCGGGGGCTGTGGGCAGGGCCAGCTCTGGGCTTTTTGCGGCCCAGGGCAAAAAAGCCTCCCCCCCCCCCCCCCCCCCACCGCGCGGCAGGGGAGGGCGCCGAGCCCGGCCGCGGGCCGCTCTCCCCGACCGGCCGGAGCACGGGGGGGAGGGCGGAGAGCCAGGCTGGGGCTCCGCTCTCCCCGGCGGCCAGAGCGCCGGGGGGAGGGCGGTGAGGCCGGCCGGGGCTCTGCTCTCCCCGGTGGCCAGAGCGCTGAGAGGAGGGCGGAGAGCCCGGCCGGGGCTCCGCTCTCCCCGGCGGCCAGAGCGCCGGGGGGAGGGTGGCGAGCCCACTGCGGCTCCGCTTTCCCCGGCGGCCGGAGCCGCCGCACCGCACCTCCCCCTCCAGGTGCCGCCCCAAGCACAAGCTTGGTGGGCTGGTGCCTGGAGCCGGCCCTGGCTGTGGGGGTGCTTTAATCCGACACAGGCTAAGAGGGAGAGTGCAGCTTTTTGTTCAACATGAGCAAGAGGATCCAGCGTCTCTCCCAGAGAAAGCTGTTTGGCAAAGGCTGGGTCCTGTCCCAACTCCATCCCATAAGTGGGCACCTCACACACACCATCCTTTTGGGGAAGAAAAGGACCTTCAAAAATAGAGCTTGCAAACTGAAACAGAGTGGCTGCTGCTCTATGGACAAGCAACCAGATTCACATGGGCCAGGGGGACATTTTACCTTGTGTTTGGGAGCTGCCACCCTATCTGATCATCACAACCCTGCAGATAAATGCTGCCACTTCAGTTCAAACCCTGTATGTTCTGGGTTTATTACAAAGTGGGGAGCTCTGTGGAGCAGTTAACTGACAATGCCTCTGCGTCATTTCTCAGGCATTTAAGACACAGAGGAAGCCTGTATATGAGTGACACCCTCCATTCTCCAGCAAGGGTAGCCTGGACCAGAGCAGAGCAGGCTGTGACTAGCGACACCTCTGCTCTGTCTCTCCATTCCTATGTATCATTCTCTCTTTTCCCCTCTCACTTGTTCCTCGCCACCTCTCACCCCTGCGCCCCCCAGCAGATTATTCTGATGCCATCTGCAGAGGGAAATTGTAACGGCTCTTGCTTCTCATTTGCCACCCAGATGCTCCTGTGGTGGTGACTGCAGCCTGATCCTGCTCAGTGTACGTGGGCTGTTCTCCTGCCCTCTCCTCCCCTCCTCCCCCCCAGACATAAAAGCATCGTGGAGGGATGGAAGAGGAACCTGGTGGAAGTAACCTGGCAGTGGGGAGAGACACTGAAAGCCCTGTGGGCAGGCACATTCAGTATTCCAGCTAATTGACTATTTGATGAATTGAAGTAATTTGCTGCCCGTTTGGTAATTCTTTGACTTATACCCCAAAGCAAATAACGAGATAAAGCCTGATTTCCAGGTATTGTGCCTTTCTAGCAATAAGGAAACCCTCAGGGGCCAGTTCGTGGCTGATCCTTGCAGAGATGCACAAAAGATGGGGAAGGGCAGGAGCAAGAGACAGTTGTCATCCCTTTGACCATTCTCTCACAATGCCGCTGCAGGTGTTTGCCAGACCAAAGAGAGCATGGAGGAGGCAGTCCTCTTCCTCCAGCCTCCACTGCAGCACCAGCCAGCAAAGCTGGCTAGACACATCGGGAGCATGCTGTAACCTCTAAGGCTCTGTTGTCACTAAGAATCCTGCAGCTGTAGCGCTTCAGTGTAGATGCTTGCTATGGCAATGGGAGGAGTTCTTCCGTTGCTGTAGGTAATCTACCTCTCCCCGAGAGGTGGTACCAAGGTCAGCAGAATTCTATTGACCTAGCACTGTCTACACTTAGTTAGATCGGCTTAACTGTATCTCTCAGAGGTGTGGCTTTTTGACATCCCTGAGCAACATAGCTGGGTTGATCGAACTTTTTAGTGTAGACCTGGCCCAGAGGTGGGGAAGGATACAGCTGCTGCCTGTTCTGCTTAGGAATAAATATGGCTGCACAATTTAGCAATAGGCTTCTGATTTCTTAGAACAATCAGCCAAGTAGGCTGCAGAATGGCTAATTTCATTTGAACAGCACTCTTCCAAATGCTGTGTCCCAGGCAAATGCCACAGAGAGAGACAGACCTCACTGAATAAGTCTGAATTATTCACTCATCTCTATTAATAGTGCATCAGATGAATCTGAGCATATTTACTGGGGAGCAGAAGGCTTAAATTTTTATCAGTAAATGTTGATTTCACCGTACACAGAAACTGATGAGCAAATATATCTATAATAATCAACATTTACTGATAGGCAAAATAAGAAAAATGTTGCTTGAGAACTTACTACGTTTGATTTAAGGATGTTTACTTGGTATATTTTGACATGTAATGTTGACAATTTGTGTTAGTGGGTTATAAAACTTCAACTTTTTAAATCTCAATGTCTGCTGTTATTTAATTATTGTCTGATTCCCCCACCCCCACTACCCCCATCATTTTCCGCAACTATGAAACTTTAAAGCAATACGAATTTTAAAATGCTTAAAAATAAACATTGATATTGTCCATCAGAATCTAATTGTGCCAAGCCGATATATAATAGAAAGATTGTATAATTTCATGTAACTGGTAGAAGACTAACATGTGGAGTAGCTAATTTCCCCCTACAGCAGAACTTAGTTAGTGGAAAGTCTGAGACACCTGGATGCTCATGAAAATCAGGAGAATGCAAAATATGTAGCACAGTGTGCAACCAAAGATGATGGACAACAGCACGCCACGTCAGGCCACACTGTATTTATTTATTAAACCAGGCAGTATCCAGGATACAAATATTACCATCTTCCCCAGAAAGGTAGGATCTCTTCCCCCAAATTACACTGGCCCAAGGCACAGAAGTGGTAAATATTCACTCTTGTATAGGTTTAGCATCTTGTGATCCATGAGGGCTAGAAACTGAAGGGGCATTAAAATCCCATCATTATTAATAGGTTGCCAGAATTAGATTTTTATGTTTTATAATTCTGACAATTAAGGATGTTTAATTTTTAAGCCTTTTTAAAATTTTTATTGATTTTAAATTTTCACAATTGCAGGAAATTCAGGGAGGGTTAGAAAATAATTATTTAATGACAGTAAATGTTGAGATTCAAATAGTTAATTTGCGTTTTAACAATTATAAAGCTTTATCAACATCACATGTCAAAATATACAAAGTAAATATCTGTTAAATCAAACTCTAAGTTCTCAAACAGGATTTTACTAATTTTGCCTATTGGTAAACTTCAGTAATTATAGATGGAAATATGTTTTCGTTGGGATGTGGGGGGTAAAATAAACATTTACCAACATTTATCAATAAAAATCAAATCCTTCCAAGCCTAATTATTATGTCTAGGGAAGCTGTTTTACGCCACTTTTAGAGGTTTCTAGAATGTATTAATTATGTTTTTCTCTTCCTTTGAGGTCTTCACAGTGGGACTCATGGTGCTAAGGGAACCTGGCCTGTTACAGGTGGAAGGATATAAAAATAGTACCAGGCTTAAAGTTAAGTATGTGAGTAGTCCCCTTAGGACTATTCACATGCTTAAAGTTAATCATATGTAAATATTTGCAGGACTGGGGACATAAGGCTTAAAGTCTCTCAAATGTATCTGCAAAACCTCTTTTTAGTGTGGTACGTAACAATTCCATGGTGATGTGATAAATTTTGCCTTTTGAAGGGTCTTGTGCTCCTGAGTCACTTATGTGCTTTTGAAATCACCACCTCTGAGTGTGAATCATTTGAGATGACCTGCATGGCTTAGCTGTGGCTTTGCCACTTGTGAGCAGCGTGACCATCCAGAACTCCTGGATAAATAAAATCGTTCTTTTAAGAATAAAAGGCTTCTGTCCCTCATAATTGTGAAGACATTCTCTGCAATGTGAACTAATGCAGTGCTCTTCGCCTGAAGGCTGGTCTGTATGGCCTTTTGTACCACTATAACTATATCCTTTAGCAAATAGATTTGGAAACCAGTAAAGCCCCCTAGTTTGGACACATTTATAGGATGTAAGCTATACCATTATATTATGGAAATAAGCTACATCAATATTAGCACCTTTATATCAGTATAACTGTGTCCGCACAAGGGGGCTGTTCCAATTTAACTATTTCGGTAACAAATGAGCAACATCACTGAATCAGTACAAAAACCAGTGTGTAGCTTGGTGTCCAAAAGGGCCTGCATGTTCTCCTTTCTGTTTGTCTTTTACAGTAGCAGTGGTAGATCTTGTCAACTCTGTTTCCCCTGGAACAATCTATGGATCAGTAGATACCTTAATAGATTTCTGACCTCAGACACGAGGAGAAAGCGAAACCTGGTTAATGGAAAAGGGAAGTGATATTCACACGGTTCAAAATGTTATTTTTCAACACCTAAGTAACACAAACATTTGACAGACAGTTGGAGGAAAAGAACTTTTGTTAAAGATTCAACATTTCTGACCTGTCCGAGAGCTGGTGGGGAAAATACGCACGCTTGGGTATAATTATAACTATAAAAAAAAAAAAAAGTGTGTGTCAAACAATCAGTAATGAATTATGCTTAAAAATATCCCACAAATTCTAACCTTTATTTTCCAAATTTTTTTTGATGGAAAATGGTGCAAAATTTGACAGACTTTCCAAAAGTTTTTCTAAACGATTAGCTGATGATGCAAGGAATTATGGACTAGGCTACAAAGTCTGACAGGCGCTAATACAGGTACCGCACTCCAGAAGTGGTATGGGGCATGTTTGAGGTAGGGAGAAGCACTAGCTGTTGAATGGTTCAGGGGTAAGTCGTTCATGTCCCTAATATGTCAAGTGCACTGAGAGCCTTTGCTCACTGGTACAACAAAACCTGGGTGTTATAAATAAAACTGGTTGGTATTCTTAGTCCCGGGGTAAAGCTGTTGGCCAAGAACAACAGGCATTTCCCAGCTCAGAGGGCACAATGTGTGAGGGGGGCAGGGGGTATAAAAGGTATTCCCATGATGAAATGGCAGGTAGGTGAGGTGCACTGGATAGAAGAAGACAGGGTTTCTTCCTGCAGTCAAACAGAAAAGTTCTCAAATTACATTGTCCCCATTCTCAAAGGTAGCAACCTTTTATTTGTGAGACAACGTGGGCGAGGTAATGTCTTGAACCAACTTTTGTTGGTGCAAGAGACAAGCTTTTGAGCTTATACAGAGCTCTTGTCTCTTTCACCAACAGAAGTTGGTCCAAGAAAAGATTTGATCTCATCCACTTTGTGTCTCTAATATCCTGGGACCAGTACAGCTACAACAACACTGCAAACAACAATGGAAGAAATCCTTTTATTTGTGATGATCGAACGTCAACTATAACAATATGCTGAACTGCAAATCTTTCTTCCCACTCTGATTTGCGCCTGGATAACCTAGATGTGCAAGTAATTGTGGGCACCCCTTTTCTTAGGATTGCTGAGACCCATGTTCCCAGTCACTTGGAAGTTCTCTGTAAGGTGTACTTTCTAGCTAGTGTTGAATTTGCAGCTATGAGCTCATATTGGAATGAAGGATCACATTTTCACCACCACAGATTAAAATTAATTGGATGTAGTGAGCCCTGCTTGAAACCTGAGATGCTGAAAAGTCCTCCTGAATGTCCACTTTAGTTGCCCTCTTGCTAATCTTGGAGTTCAGATGTGAAACGGTAGCTCACGCTTGATAATTGAACCCTATGCGAGTAAAGTGGCTGCTGAAATGGCTGATTTTCTGTTTTAAATCCCATGTTTTGGATCTGAGCAGTCAGATGTGCCCTTGGACATCCCTGGGTTCACAGCCTTTTTTCAGTCCACAGTTTGTAATGCCCTTCCCTCCTGATGTAACCTGTTTTGGGACAAACATTGTTTTTCACATCCTTGTTTCTGCTGGTGTAGAATAAAACAGCCCTGCTTAGAGTGAATGTAGGTTATTTCCTCATTTGTACACTAACACCATTAGCCACGTGTTAGTTACGGGCTGCTTGAGAAGCACCGGAAGAGTTCACTGTCACAAGGCTTTTGACAGTCTGGAAGATGTTCTGCCTTGGAGTCTCACTTGCTATTAGATTCACTACTTATTACCCATGAATGGTCCCACTGAAATCCATGGGGGTCAAGCCTCGCAGTAACTGTTGGTAGGATCAGTCCCTTTGATTATAACCTCTTCAGGGCAGGAATCTGACTTTTTACATGCTCAGAGCCTACTCCCTCTTGGATGCTATATTCATGATTTTATTCCTGTCTATTTAAACATACGCATTTGGTTCCCATCTCTAAGGCACCTGGCTGTGTTACAGCAATAAATCCATTCTGTATGTAGTCCTTCAATCTCTACAGACCTGAGTTTACCTTCTTACTAGGTTACAGGGGCAGTGAGGTTTGTCACCTTGTCCTGACACTTTCAGAATTGTGGTGAACTTGTTTGTAGATAATGTGTTTTCATCTCTCTCTGTCTCTATGGACCTGTCAAAGGGGGATCTTACCGTGTGAGGCACAACTCAAACCTCTGGGGGATCCCTGAATGAGAGGCGCTATAGAAGGACCCAGTTCTATGCTGATTAATTCTACTGCCAGCCCAGTGCTGTAGGGCAGTACAGCAAGGAGGATGCTTGGGTTAAAAGCTGTTTCACAAGCCTTTAAAGCCTGTTGCATGGAAATCCCCAGAGGGTAAGAGCACTGAGAGCTGCAATAAATATATTTTTAGTGTCAGGGAAGGGACCTCTCCAGCCGTGGGATAACAGCTGTACAATTTCAAAATTCCTCCTGACAAAGATGCAGCCAATTCTAGGTTGTTGGTTTTTTTTAAAGCTTCAAGTGCCATCCTCCAATCTCTTGTTCCCTCTTTGTGATTTTAAATATACATTTTGAAGCACAGGTATAACTCCACTCATGTTGGTTCGATCTGAATTTAAGAGTAACTCCACTTCTCTCCTCCTGGATAGGCAGTATTCTTGACACTTTCTGAGGATTCACACAACTGTCACCAGTTTCTAGAGAAACATTCTCTATCTTCCAGATCTGGATTGAGTCCTCTCGCCAGCTGGTAGAGAAAAGAGTTGCACCATGCTTCTGTTTTTTCCCCAGTCTCCCACTTTTTATGCTTTTGAAAGGCAATTAAAGAATGTCTGAATGATCAGCCTGCCCTCCCATCTCATGCCCAGGGGCTAAGAACACATGTCACCTCCCAGTTCTGTTCTCTGGCTGAGACAAGCAGCATTCCTCCTCCCCTTCCCTGCAGGACTTTAGTTTGCTTTAGGAGAGGAGCGTGTGTGGGAAGAACAAACCCATTGAGAAAGAGAGCGAGTTCTGGGTGGTTTTTTTAAGTTTATTTGTTAAAAGAATCCGACATGGGGAAAGAAGTAGTGCAACTGCTGGAGAACATGGGAGCAGCCCAGAGTCAGATCACGCACGCACAGGGTCAAGTACAGTGTGGGACCCAGCAACGGACAATGTGGGAATCCTGCCATTCCCTTTCTGTGTGAATACTACGAGGGGAAAAGAGATTGTACTCACATGTGACACACTACTACAACTTACATTTTCAAAGCGTACAGCTGGTGCCTTCAGCTGAGGGCTTACAGCAGCATGCTAGACCCATGGATCAGCTAATATTTGAAACAAACAAAGGCCTTTTGGTGGTGTCAGGTTCTTACTGCGCTTCAGTTTTTTCTCTCAAAATAGCTGGGTGGATTTATTGCCGAAAGCACTGGCGTGAGGGGTAGAGTGACATGTTGACCACAGAGCTCTGCCAGACCACAGTATGTCCTGTTATTCAGAGTCCTTGATCTTTCTTCAGCTGAGGCTGCCAGCCATGCTGAATCGGTTATTTTGTGAAAGGCACAACTGTCAGCGTTGCTCAGCTTGGTTATGGATCCCATCTCAGTTGATCAGCGTTGGGTTGGCAATACTGACTTCCCTGTGACTGCCATCAAAGGCGTGTTGTGCAGCCTGAGCTCTGATACTGAGCTAATGGTGCCCTTTCTCTGAGACCCTCATCTAAGCTCTGTGACATTGGGCGACTAGCACAGTATCCTAGAGCTCTGTGATACCGGGCAGTTGTACTGTACTTGCACTCAGCTAGGGAGCAAGCAACACTACACTACAGGGATGCTCAGTAGCTATTTCTGCCTCTGGCAGTGCATAGAGATAAAGTTAGAGCAGCAGCTCTGGGTGTTTCAGTTCCCTGCAGGCGGAGGGGCAGAGCAGGACGGTTGCTTCCTCTATGATTTGACAAGCAGGCTCATAACCATGAGCGAGTATTTGTAAGGCAGAGAAGGGAATTGCTGATCGGCTTTATGTGTTGGGAGCTGACCGGTGCTGCTGGCACCCACCCTTCGCCGCGCAAGAGTGGATAGGATACATTAGAAGGGCTCCTTGTCCAGGTCCAACATCACTCTGGCCTTCACTGGGTTGAGGGAAACGGGCTCAGCACTGCAGTTCAGTGATGCTTCTGATAAGCACGTTGCAGCAAGCTGGAGTATTCCCTGAAAGGCTTTACCTCCCGCATACCTTCCATGGAGATGAGCATTGGGAAGTTACAGGGGCTTGTACCAGTTACACTGTTGTAATCCTCCTCTCCTCTGCTTTCCAGGTACAATGGTTTGGTGACCAGCTCGCGAGCCAAAGGTATCATTGCCATCTGCTGGGTCTTATCCTTCATCATCGGCCTGACGCCCATGCTGGGCTGGAACAAATGCTCCCAGAGGGAAGCTCAGGACACCAATAACGCCTCGCTCAGCAACTGCAGTAAAAGCATGGTAGCTTGTCTCTTCGAGACAGTGGTCACCATGGAGTACATGGTCTACTACAATTTCTTTGCCTGTGTGTTGGTGCCCCTCCTCCTCATGTTTGGCATCTACCTGAAAATCTTTCTGGCAGCCAGGCGGCAGCTCAAACAGATGGAGAACAAGATGGTACATGGGGAACGCTCACGCTCTACTTTGCAGAAGGAAGTCCATGCGGCCAAGTCTTTGGCCATCATCGTTGGGTTGTTTGCCGTCTGTTGGCTTCCACTCCACATTATAAACTGCTTCACACTCTTTTGCCCGGGTTGTGCCCGTCCTCCGCTCTGGCTGATGTACCTGGCCATTATCCTGTCTCATGCCAACTCCGTAGTGAACCCATTGATTTATGCCTACCGGATCAGGGAATTCCGACTCACCTTCCGTAAAATTCTCAGGCAGCATATTGTAGGCAAGAAGCAGTTCAAGACTGGTACTGCCAGTACTAGGACTTCTACTTATGGTGGGGATGGAGAGAATGCCAGCATTAGGATCAGTGAGTACGCTCTGAACATATATGCCAATGGGGAGCTGGGTGCTATCCACAAAGATACTGACATCCAGGACTTGAGTAAATGCAAGGCAGGTTTGGAATGGCACCACAATGGGAATTCACTAGACATGGAAATAAATGGGCATCTCCCACATTCCTGCAAAAATGGGGATCTTTCAGATGCATGCGGGAACATGGAACTTCTTACTGAAGAGCTAATTGGCACACGTGTCTCTTACTCTGAACTGGAGAACTCAACCTTGGCAGCAGCTGACATTTCCTGATGACTCTCACAACGTCTTCCCACTGGAATGAAATCTGTTGGGTTTTTGTTTGTTTGTTTGTTTTTTTCTGTTGGCTGCCTCTGCTATGGCAGAAAGGGAGGATGAGGGGAAAAGAGGAGTGAGGCCAGGTCACTATCAGGTCACTATCCCTACCCAGGACTGATGAGAAGATCCGAAGAACTAGACTGGAGAAAGATTGAGAGGCACCGTTTTGAACAAAGGAAGAGGAGGGACACTATAGCTATCAAAGGCCCAACTCAGAGACACAGAGAGAAGAGAGCAAAGGTCAAATCTGACATCTGAATTTTAACTCTGCTCCAGCAGGGTGTGTTATGACATTATGCTGTACTGTGTATCTGTGGTTGTTCATCAGTTTAGTGTCTTTACCAACAGAAATAAAGGTGTGGCTGAAACATTTACTACTTCATGAGGAGGAAGAGGGGGCAGGGCTTTTAACACTGTGGCCTCTAACAGAAGTAGAGGGTATAGCAGTGCCTACTGGTCAGGAAAGTTGCCTAGGCTGCTTGGAGAGTGAAGGGATTCACCTGGTGGGAACTTTCAGCACCTTCAACTGTGAGATTCTGTTTTAAAATCAGTTTTTAAAGCTTACTAGTGCAACAGGTTTCCTGATTTTCCACTCACTGCTAGATCAGTTATGAATTATATTACAATGAGCTGGAATATGGACAGAAGGTTTTCCTCCCCTGTGTTCCATGGAGATGGGCCGCTGGGAAGTTACTTGTGCGTAAGGAGCTATTATGTTGTCAGTTATGAATGTATACAAGAGAGGGTGGCTCTATCCAAGCCTACAGTGTCCAGCTATGTCCTGGCACATTGAAGCAAACTGGTAACTGTACTTCAGACCCTTCCATTTCACCAAAAAAACAAAGAGTATATATGATGATTTGATAGTTTTATTATGGGACAATGGCAGGTGTCTGTGTGCTGTGGGTATCTGTCTATCTTTGTATCTCTGCACCTGTGTACGCAGAATGCCCATTCATTCCACAGCCTTAGTTACGTTTTCTCTAGAATTCCTCTTTTTGGTGAACTTTAATTTCTCATCTTTCCTGAAAGTAAAAATAACTTTTAAAACTGAAGTTGGTTTTAAAGTCTGGAATTCATATGAGCCCAAGTTCATTAAAACCTTTTTTTCTATATTGTTTCAAACAACTCCTGGAATCTGATTAACCGTGAAGCCCTGTGTTTCTGTAGCATGTGGGTGTGCATTACAAATGAGTGCGCATGCATATGTGTGCACCAGTAGAAGTGGGGGCATGTGAGTGCAGTTTGAGAGAGAAAGAAGCTTGTGTGTCAGAAAACTGGAAAACAACCACCAGTGCAGCCCTCCCCGATCTGTGTAGACACAGCATTAGCCTTGCCTGCCTTTCTGATAGACCACGATCTAATCTGTCTCTAATACAGGATACATGACAGTGTGGTGTGTTACAAAGGGGTTTTACATGTGTTTGGAATGGCCCCTTATTTGTAACTGGTGAAACCACTCATCCTAAAGGAGGCTGCATCTGCCATGTATGGTTACATAAAAAAACCCTATTCCAAAGCTCACCTAAAATAGCTATTACTGTAACACTGGTGTGGAAAAAAGTCTAGCACAGGGCCTTCTGGGGCTAGAGGCAGGTGTCGTCTGTCCCATTGGAAAGCTAGGAATCTCCCCTTTCCAGTGATCCATTCTTTGACCCTGAAGCATTTATATATCGCCACTCAATCCTGTCTCTGGTCCAGGTCTGAGCGTTGGCCATCCCAGACCTCAGATCAGGGTAACTTTTTTTGAGGGGAGAGATTCTGAAATTTGGGGGGAAGAGAAGGAAACCCAATGCTTATTCTTATTCATTTCTTATTGACAAGCTATTTAAAGGGAATTTCCTTTCCGTTGTGCTCCCTGGGTGAATGGGGATTGGGGGGTTTATTACTCTTGATCTTCCCTGGTGGAATATATTCCTCTATGCTATGTGGGGGATTGTGCATCTCCAACCTTCTGTAACTTCCAGCAGTGGAGGAATACATGAAGGGCTTTGATCTTTTCAGAACTCTGTTAGGCGCTGAAATGCTGCTAAGAATAACACAAGATGACATCCTGCCTCCATAGCATAACAATTAGGTCCACACAGAAGCGGAGCAGGGAAGGAAGTGTGGGAAAATATCAGCATTGCTCATGTGCTGGCGCACACAAGTGCAGATAGTGTGTGCTGTCACGTTCTGGTGGCTGTCACACAGGGATCTGCCTGGTGCTATATTACATCAAACTTTACAAGAACCAACACAGGCTGGCTGCCTTCCACTACTCTCCGAGCTTCCTCACACCCAAACGTGCAGTTTGGTTACTACAAGGACAGAGTTGATCTATGTGGGTTTAACAAACTTGGGAGGGTCCCACTGGAAAACTCTCCAGCCTAACTGGGTTGTCATATAAGCTCACTTGGTCTTCAGCAGTCTCGGAATTGGCTCCAGTATTGCTGTTCAGGGCATTCAACCAGCTGTGTCAAATGCGCTTTCATTGTTAACATCCAGAGCTGAAAGGAAATGGGGTCTCTGTAGCCCCCAAAAGCTGAAGGGAAGCTGAGGCTGGGATTGATTCACGGGTTGTGGGCAGGACTAGGGGAGCTTGCACTAGATCGGCATCCCTTCCCCAGGCAGAGGGCAGCTCAGCTTGTAAGGATTTAGAGATGATGCAAGCTCCCCAGGGCAGGGACCATCTTTTGTTCCGGGTTCATACAGCGCCTACCACAATGGGTTCCTGGTCCATGGTTGGGGCTTGTAGGTGCTATGATCGTCATCATCCAGAAAAGATGACTAGGGGATGACATGGAGCCCATCAGATTACACCCGGACGTCTTTCGGCTGATACGTGTTAGAGAGAGACCTTTGGGATATCTTGCTGGGGAAACGTCAGACAAGCAGATGAGGGCTGCCATGCTCACGTGTCCCTGTGCTTACTGGACAATGTTCAGTGGGAAATCAATAGCTTTAGGAGCCAGCATTGCTAGCACATAGTGACATTGACAGCAAACGCCACAGACACAGTATTGGACTCCCTGTCAAGGTGCTGCCAACCCCAAGCGTTGAAAAAGCCTCAGTCAGGCCCCCAAATACGACGAGATTTTTAAAAGCAGGGCATTTGGAGTTCTGTTTATTTGCCTTCCTCTTTTTGATCCTTTTTAGGGTTCGTGTTTTCAGGTTTGTCTCCATATTTGTGAATTGGAAGTACAGATTTAAATGTGAAACTGTGACTCCAGGAGCTGGGGCTGTTGTGAGGCTCTTTATTTGATTGTGATTGGCAACACTGGGCATCAACACCTGTAATCAGACTGTCTGAAAAGATCCAGAGAAGAGGAGTTCTGTGCAAAGTATATGCTTTTCTCCTGACTCTTCTATCTGTCCTTTTCAACTATCTATCTGTTATGCCACTCTTCTCTCAACTACAAAAATCACTGGTCAATACAAAGGTCAAAGATGATGTGCTTCTCCCCCTCCCACATCCTCCTCACTTCCTTTGCAGTGGAGAATGTTTAGCTGATGAAACACAGCTGTTCTGAAGAGAAGGGGCCTAGGTGTCCCTCTCCCCACAGAGAGAGCTATCTAGTGTCTGATTCTGTGTGAGGAAGATTCCATGAATTTCATCATTCCCAGGAGACTAGTGAATTCCAGAGTTTATTTGCCTTGCACAGTTTTAGATGAGGTTCTGCCTGGTTGCCAGGATTGACTTTATCAAGAGCCATTGTTTGGGCCTTTTAGTTGATAGTGCGCTGTCTGGTTGTGTGTGCGCAATACGTCACAACTTTATTCGGTATAGCATGGTTCAGACAGTCTGTTTCAAAATCCTTTGCAGGTGTGAATAGTACAGTTGCAGAGTTAAGCTGCAGCAGAAAGCTATGTATCGACAAGACCAAGATGTTTGAATGACAGATAACGTTTGAAAACTGGTGGAAAGAAACAGGAAGAGCTATTTCAGACAATGAGTGTTTACCAACGAAATTGTAATTTGTGCTGGTCAGTAAGTGAATGCTTGTGTTTAGGGACAGGTTTGGAAAAAATACGGAGATTTTGGAGGGCTCGGGGTGGGGGGCAGAAGTGTGCTGGAGGATTCTGGGGCAGTCAGGGGGTAGAAGATTTGGGGAGATGCATTGCGGGTTCCGGGGCACACACAGGTGGCCTGGCTATCCTGGATAACCCATGCGTCCCATATTTATGCTTGATTTCCCCAAGCAGGTGTAGCTGATTGCTCCCATCTGGTCATTTTGTGGCAGAATAAATTTTTGGGCGGCTCCCCCTTCACAGATGCTGCTCATCTTCTTAGGATGTCCAGAAGTCGCAAAGGCCTTTCTTCTTTATCTGCATCTGATGAGCCCTTATTTAAAAATAAATAAATGACCTAACAATGTTCTACAGGAATGGCTAACCAAATAGCAGCCATGCTACGGAGCAGGGTGTGGTGTCACAGCTGCAGAATACTCCACTGGTCTTTGATAAGGACGCTGCCTAAAGATCAGTCCTCTCCATGGTTACCATTGGCAGGGGAATCAGCCCTGGCACCTCGCTCCAGTGCTGAGTGGAAGAGGTCAAAGGCCTGATTTTGATCTTCCTTTCACCAGCATGAATCAGGAGTAACTAAAATGAAGTTTCACCAGTGGGAAATTGGTGTGAGAAGAGAATCTGGGCCCCAAATGCGAGAATCAGGCCTGAATCTGTTTCTTGTACCTCCCAGCCTTACTTTGGAAGCTAGGTTAGTTCAAGCCACAATGTACCAAATTATCCCAGAGCAACTGTTGCATTCACTCCTTGCCTCCTTCCCACTCACAGGAGAATTTTTCCTCTTTCCTCTGCTTTTCAGAGCCATCGTTTCCATCTTGTATTACACCGTCCCACTGCCCCATGGGGCAAGGGGACCCAACACCCAGTGCCTACGTGGTATCTCTTACCCTTTTAATTTAAATATTTTATAAATGATTTATTGGCTGCTCTCCCTTTCCCTCTATCGATGTCTATCACTTAGGAGTGGGAGCAGCGTGGCAGAAGAGGGGGTGGATTCTGTGCATGTGATTATATTTTAAGTGCATTGACCAATGGTTTAGAATGTGATGAGTCATCAGACAGCCAGGCACAGAGGAGCCCGCTGCTGGTGATGCTACTGAGTGTAATGTCTTGGTTACATTTTTTAAAAATGAGCATTAAAATAATAACCTATATTTCTAAAGGAGTGTGAGTGCCTTTGTGTCCTGGGGTTGCAGAAGCTGGCCCGCCCTCTGGTTTTGTTTAACAATGTATTATTATTGTGAGCGTTTCTGCTGGGCTCATCTTGGAAGAGCGTTTCCTCTGCCCTCTTCCCATTTCCGGCTCCTTCTGTTAGTCTTTCCCTGAAAATATTAACGTGCTCCAAGATGACAGACCCACACAGAGGCCAGAAGCCCTTTGCATCCCTGGTTCACTGGGATCTGTTATCCTGGCACCCGGAGGAATAACGTCAATGTGCTGTGTAATATCTGTACGTTGGTCTGCCTGAGCAGCGCACTGTGGTTTGGCCAAGGTACAAGGTATATGTCATGGCATATGGCAAGTTGTTAAATAGCCAGACACCTGAGTGGGGGAAACACCTGAACCATTATACAACCCTGCTGGCTGTGACTTTAGCATTCACTTCCTGTCTGGCTGGGTGCCCCTATGTTATCAGTGCACCTCATTGCTTTATCAGTACACCTTAGACCTCCTGCCTGCAGTGCCCTTGCTATTCCATTGCTGGATCCCCATATGGCTGTGTCAATGCACCTCAATCCTGATCTGAACCATCCTTGCCTCTCCAGTCCTGGCCCTTTGCTAATGCTGGGAATTCTAGGGAGGGAGAGACCCCTGTTCTGCCTCTCAGGCTGGAGTGGGACAGCATTGACAGGCTGCAGAAAGAACTGTGTCCACGTCCCCTCCGCTGGCAGCCGGGAAGGGGGGCTTAGTGAAAGTGAATATGATTCATAACTTCAGGGAGCAGGAGGTGATGAAGTGAGCTGGCGTCCCTGTGGACTCAGGGCGAGCAAGGCCTGACCTGCTCAGTCAAGGGTGAAATTGAAAATGTTTTTCATAAACACTGTTTTGTTCTGAAGCATCAAAGAGAGAGAGCTTGGTGGAACAATGGGAGTCTGCCGGA
This sequence comes from Trachemys scripta elegans, assembly GCF_013100865.1. Classification (NCBI taxonomy): domain Eukaryota; kingdom Metazoa; phylum Chordata; order Testudines; family Emydidae; genus Trachemys; species Trachemys scripta. The sequence goes on along the minus strand of NC_048312.1, from coordinate 20,415,020 downwards.
GTACAGTGGGAGTACCTGGAGGAAGAATGGGAGCCTGCCCAAGTACAGTGGGAGTACCTGGAGGAACAATGGGAGTCTGCCGAAGTACAGCGGGAGTACCTGGGGGAACAATGGCAGTATGTGTCCTGCAGGAAGAAAGCTGAGTCCTTGGGAGAACAAAGGGAGCACCCAGTTTAAAATACTTGCTCAGGAAATCTAACCTTCAAGGCCCACAGCTTGGCTCGTTCATCCAGAGCAGCATAGGCAATGGCAGAAAACAAAGGGACTTCACAGTGCTTTCATTGCAGTCCCAGGCTGAGATCTACCCCCGTAACAGTGTAATATGTTACGTGTTTTGTGAGAGACGATTACCTGCCCTGCGAATGGGGAGGCAAGATGATCTTGAGTGTTTTTTCCATCTCCAACCTCTATGTGCCTAAGGTGGTGGTGCTGATATTAGCCAACAGCCAGCATCCTAAAGCTATCACTAATGCAATTTCCCTACCTGGTTCTTCCCTGGTCTAGGAGCCCATTGCTGGTTCTTTTAGGGACTGAACCCATAAAAGTCCAGAGCCTCCTCAGCGCCCCCTGATTTCAGACTGAAGTCTGTGGCAGTTGAAGGGGTTCAGCATGAGAAGTGGGTGAAATTTTTCACTCACGTAGCTTAATCGCTGAAAAATGCTGCTTTAATCGACCTGAAACTATTCATGAATTTGACCCGATTAGTTTTGGTTGAGGAAAACTTTTTCCAGGCCAGCAAAGTGTAAGTGTGTGTGTGTGTGTGTGTGTGTGTGTGTCCATTCCCCCATCCCTCCTCCCCCTTTGGAGGACAGAAGTTTGAATCCCCGCTCTGGAGCAGGGACTTGAACCCAATTGTCCCTCCTCCCAGGTGAGCATCCTAGCCCCCAGGCGACAGGTTGTTCTGGGGTGGGCTGCTCTCTCTCTGCCTGGTTCAGAGGAGAGATTTGAATCCACATCTCCTACCTCTCAGGTAAGTGCTTTAATCACCAGGCTATAGTCATGCTCGCTCGCTCTGGCCCACTGAACAGTCAAGTATTTATACAAAGCGGAACAGTTTCAATAGGAGAGATTGAGAGCAATGCACCCCAGACTAGCCTGTAGCCTTCTCCCTGGGGAGCGGGGAAGCTCTGAGTTCAAGTCCCTGCTCTGGAGTGAGGATTAAACCTGGGTCCCTACACGGGTTGTTGACCTGGGTCACAGGCCGTGCCATTGTGTCTTCACTGCTATTGTTACGCTAGCGAGATGAAAGCATCCTCAAGCTTTGGAGTGTAGACGTACCTATAATGGGTAGTTAGAGGACCGTATTTTCCCCAGTCCCTTCTTTGACTCCCCTGAGGACCATGTGTGTGCCATGACGGGCACTTAAAATATCGGAGATTCACGTTCTCTCCTCATAAAACGGGGGGTGGGATTTTCAAAGGAGAGCTTATGGGAGTTAGGTCCGTACCGCTCCGGTTGACCTCCATGCCTAGCTCCCGTATGTGTCTTTGAAAATCCCAGTTTAAATATGCAGCCGAGGGGCAAGCCTCACTAGCCTGTAAAGGAAGCAAGCTCAGCACTTTGGTGCTACAGGGAAGCAGGACTTCCTTTGAAAGCCATGACAGACAGACTGAGTTTGAGATCCACAACAGGAGCAGGATGGGATCAGAGGGCTGCAGTGCCAGCCAAGTAGGAACTGTCACTGGTAAGATCCTGCAGGGAAACAGGAAGGGAAGTGCAGCGCAAAATGTCCTGGTGAGAGCTGAGGATGCCCCAGACAGGTACTCCGAGATTCCAGTGAGTTTACATCTGGACTAAGGACTTGCAGCTGCATCCTTCAGGAGGGAACTGGCACTCCCTGGGCTGCAAATGTCTAATGTGTCTGTGTTTGGGTTTTAGGGTGGCGTCAGGCTCTTATACTTACCGTAATCTTATCCAAGAGAAATCTAATGAACCGAGAATTGAGCAGTAAGGATCAGCTATACAAGGAATGAAAAACAAACCCAGACCATTTAAGTGTGAGCTGCACTGATGGTGCCTCTTGAACCCGTGTCCTGTTATTGTTAGTGTGGAACGCAGAGGCCTGGGCCAATGAAAATAAGGAAGGCATCCTGAGAGAGACAGATTTTTATCTTTTGAGATTTGTCGTGACCTTTCCTAGACTATAATAAATAAAATTGACTAGGGAATTGGCAAGTGCCCTATAAGATGTAGTCCTGGTGGCAGGACTTGGCAGAGAATGTTCTGCTTAGCAATGTATTCTGTTTAGCTTTAAATGCCTATTTCAGAGGCATGTTAAAGGACTGAGCTGTGGTAGGTGCTGAAGCTGCCTTCTGTAGGACAGAGGCACTGCATTTGGTGTGTGCATGTCTGTTGCTTCTGATCCTGGATGGAGAAGGTTGCTTAGGCTCTATGCTGATTCTGCCTTTAAAACTGAGCCATAAACAGAAACTAATGAACAAACCAATAGTTTTCCCAGTGGTCTGAAAGCTGGTGGGGAGGAGACCCTCCAGCCCCTGTGGCTGAGTCCAGTCCTCGAAATTATTGAAAGTCGCAGGTGCTCAGCAGCTCTGAGGATTAAACAAAACTCCACCATTATTGTTTCCTGCCTTCATTCCTTCCAAACAGCCCTTCCCTTGCTGCACAATGGACACCAGTGATATTAAATCACTCAGTCAGTTGGAAAACTTGGCTCATAGCAAGCAGCACGAATTGTAGCTGTGAAACTTGCTAGCTTTTGGATGAATTCCTGCCACATCCCGTCTTCTGTTAAATATTGGCATAAGTAAGAGTGTGCCTAATCTGTCTGATCCTAGTCATGGTGGCTGGGGTTCTGATACATATGGATCTTTATAAAGAGGGCTGGGAATCATATAATGAAATAGTGGAGCAGTTTCTTGATGCTAATTGTGTATTATCCCTTTTGAGCCATAAGTGACCTTGTGGACTGTTGTGTGTACTTAAAGTACCACTAAAGCCAAAGAAGGAGAGTTATATGGCTATTGCAGCTAACTCATGAAGACATTTGTCTCCAGTACCACTGTCCCAGTGAAAAGACTTCTGGTTCCATCCACAGAATAAGCAATTTGTAAAGTCCGTAGATGTTTCTGGCAGAACTGAAAAATTTGAACCAGCACTGTGAATCAGGAGCAAAGTTGGATGATGCTTTGGGTCACTTGGGTGTGCCCGCAAACATGAACCCAGACAGAAATGCTTGCCATTAGAGACTGATCTTGTGTTTTCCTGAAGTGTGGATTTGCTGTGTCAATGGAAACTGCAACAGAAGAAATGGAAGAGAAATTGGTCAACTTCTTAGCTACATACAGAAATGCTCCACACAGCAGCACTAAGCACCATCTGTGTTATTTTTTGGATGAACACTTCATTCTCGAATGGATTGCCTCAAACCAAAGATCCATTTGTAAGAAACAAGTAAAACAAGCTGCCAGTTGGCCACATAGCATCCTATGGAAATTGTACATGGCCACCATGGACAGGAGACTTCCATGGAATCCAAAAATGGTCACAGTTAAGTTCCACGCTACACACAGTAAGTCATGTTGACCAAGCCCCATGCAGACACACAGATCAGTTTGAATGGCAGAGCCACCACCTACTCCAGGGGTGCCCAACCTACAGCCTGCGGGCCGTATATGGCCCACCAGAGCATTTCATAAGGCTTCACCATAATATACTAACGGCCGATTCATTAGCGTTTTGTCTTCATGTTTACATCACTTTAGTTTACACAAGTGTGTAAATAGATTGTCTACATACAGTGTTGTCTATCTAAATACATATGAAACAAGCTGAACCTAAAATATAAATCAATACAGGTCACTTTAAATCTTATTAAAATATGTAGACTCTGTTTGGCCCACACAAGGTTGTGCTAGGTTTATGTGGCCCTCTAGTGTAATAAGGTTGGTCACCACTGACCTACTCTAACCAAACTGTTGTTAGAGAGACTCCTTTTTTAACCATCTGCAGCACTGGGTGTGGAGTTATAAGTGAGAGATCCGGTGTCGGGAAGGGGAGCAACAACTAATGACACATTCCTGAACTGACACCAATCGCTATTCTCTCAACACTGCAGCAAGAGCAGATGATCCTTGAGGAGAGACGTGCTGCTTTCAGTGTTAAATCAGAGGGCTCCTTAGCCACGCAGCTCAGGGAGGGTGCATCTAGGTAGACCGTACAGTGAGGCTCGGGGGGGGCAATATGTTCAGAGAACAAGCATTGCTGTGGGCAAGTAACCCCCACACACCTCTTTGATTACAATAGCCCAGAACATGTTGGAAAACTTCTCTGTATTTTGGGAAGCTGAAGACCTCATTGCGATGGGTAATCAAACGATGCTGCATTGGCTGTGAATCTACAGACACCGGTATGTTAACAAGCAAGTTTCAGATGTTCGGCTGCATCCACATATGTCTATACAGCCCACTCCTCACCCAAATTCAGCCCTAGCACAAATGACCTCCCTTTCCAGTGATGACAATGAGAGTTAACCCCAGAGCTGAACTGGGATCTTCATGCCCAGCTTTATACCCAGGGGCCTAGTGCTAAAGGTGCTGAGCATCTCCTGTAAGGTGCCCTCAGCATCAGAGACTGATTTTGATGGGAGACGAGGGTGCTTCATGCCTGCCAAAGGGGTGCTCACACCTTGCAGCAACACACTCTTGGCTCCTTCATTACTAAGGTGCTTACCATTTGGGATTGGCACAATACTGTAGGTATTCCCTGCCTTTCTCTAAATCCCTTCTGAAGACATTAACAGAAGGGGGGAGGGGGAGAACATCAGTCCCTCCCAGAGACCCTTCTACCCTCCTTTACTTCCAACAGGAGACAATGCTAAAGGTTGCATAAAAAAATTCTCTTCTCCCATCACTAATAACTCAACACCATAAACAAAGTCTAAGGCCAGCTGCTTGTCCTACAGCTGTGTCTTTCTGAATTCATCAGACCCAACATCTTGATTTCCTTCCAAAGGAAATTCACAGTAATATCTCTCATTCACACTGAAGCCTGTCAAGCTGCAGAACTAACCAAGGCAACATACATGTGTGTAATCAAAAAACAGGGTCTTGTGTTCTTTAAATCTGCCCCAACTCTGTGGGTAGCAGTTGTCTAAAAGGCAGTTTTCAGCTGGCTGCTGTCTCTTAACACCTGCTCCCCAAAGACTTTCCTTTCCATACTGATTTCTGCGTTTTAAAATTATGTCAAAACTTAACGCTTTCCACAAACCAGATCCAGACAGCATAGCCTGTGTTATCAGAAATCCCCAGGATGATTGCACCTCCCATGATATTAATGCTGCATGGCCTTCTTGATGATCATCAGAACCAATCTCGCAGTAAGATTTCACTGTGCCACTCAAGTGTGAGATGCCATGTCTGCATGTTGATTTCGCCTTCTGTTTCATTTCCCCCGCTGGGGATCTTCGATTCACTGCTCATTCTGGAAAATGGTGTATTCAGCATGGAACCCTTACAATGACAGATTAACCTTCTCTTCCCTTCCATCCCTGGGTCAAGCTGCTCTGGCCTTTGGGCCTGCAGGTCTGTAAAACGCAGATAGCTCAGAACCAGTGAGGCTAAATGTTGAGGGCCTGGACCTCATTTACATTAAGGCCTTTTTATGAATCAGGCCCTGATAGAAGTACTACTCTGTCCCCAATACAGCCATGTTCTTCCTGTCTAAGAAGGGAGCTCCCTAGGTGGTTAGCAATGTATTTGCTGTTTTTCCATTTGGTCCGGTGCTCCGTGTGTCAGCTCTCTCAGTATTAAAATGTGTGTCCCTGTTTTTCTCCCTGAATAGACACAGCCGCTGACATCGCCTTCAAGATGAGGAAACAGGTTCCTGTGCATCTTTCAAGATCCACGCCCTTTGACTTCCCCTTGCTTCTACGCATCCTAAGGTCGGTAGAAGCTGCTTCATGTAGTTCTTTGCTGATTTTTGGTCAGTGCTGCAGTTAGGGATGCAATGGCTTTCCAGCAGGTCAAACCTGACCCCCACCCAACCCCCGTCTGGATATTTGCACAAGAAAAATAAACACAGGACATAGCATCAACACAATCAAATAACATAGCGCTGGGACATACAGCTCTGTGCTATGAAGATACCATGGCAGGGAGCTCTCTGCTATGTCTTTATGCCTCTCAAAAGCCTTTATACTAGTGAAAACTGTCCAGTAACTCAGACTCACCCATGAACCCCATTCCCCTTGATGGGACCTGTGTGTCAGCCCAAGCCATGAACTCCCTCCCCAGGCTCTGTGGGTTTCTCAGACCCTTGATGTGATGCCAATGTTGTATTTGGCTGAGCATTTATCACTGGCTAGTGTTTGCTTGTTCTTCTCTGGTGCTCGGTGAGAAGATGGGCATGCCATCTGTGTCTCCCAAAATAGACTGCCTCAAACGGGGTGGGGAGAGAGGAGTGCCCCATGTTTCATAAGGAAGCTTTTGTTATGAAGATCTAACACTGCAGTCCCAGGCTCTGCCAGCTGTGGAGAGGAACAGATGGAGAAGGAATATAAAAATAGATCTAAGCAGGCTCACTCAGCTACTTTCCCTCGCTTGCTCAAAGTGGAATCTCAGAGGTTCTCTGCTTAAATGAACAAAGTGGAGAGCTGGGTGGTGTGCAGCTCGCTATCTGGAGCACATTCAGCCCTTGTTGGACTCAGGGACGCCATCTCTATTAGGGCCTGTCCACACCACAGCTGACGCATTGAACAATCCTGTTTGCTCACAGCTGCTGTGAGCACATTCCAGCTCAGCTTCCCTGGTGCAGCATGGACAGCTGTGGTGGTTTTCCCCCAGAGACTCCATTACTAAACTGTGCTATATCCTACCTGTGGGGCAGTGGGGTTAGACTGCAGCATGGATCTCAGGATGATAACTTTATACACAACAGCTAGGAACATAGTGTTAGTTCCCTGCTCAAGACTGTTGATGCTAGTGTGCTTTCAGCCACAACATGGGCACAGTTTTAGATTCTAAATTAGAATCAGTGTTCATTATTTGCACGTATCTGGGAAAAGCAGTGGGGACTGGTGAAAATGTTCACAAATCCTCAACGTTTCTTGAATTTTAGCACAAGCTGTTCTTCAAAAACTTAATTGCAGAAAGTGCAGTGTTTGTTGTTCTCTAGTTTAAAGAGTTTGACATCTAATCAAGGAACAGAAATAATAGTACGTGAATAAAGATTAGCAAATGGAGTTAGTGAGCTGAAAATCGTTCCTCCAAACCACCTGGGGAATATTTACAAATAACTACTGTGTTCTTGGAGCTTAGGATCTGTTCATGAACAGAAACAAGGGCTAAAGCCTACATTTTCAGAAGTGACTACTTGTTTCAGGTGCCTGGATTTTTGAGGGCCCAAATTTTCAGGATGTGTGAGCCACTCATCCTCTGAAAATCAGACCCTTTTGAGGTGTCTCAGGTTGGGCACTCAAAATCATTAGTCAGTTTTGAAACTCTAGCCCTTAATTCACAGTAACTAATCCACCCTTCTAATAATAGTGACTTTTGGTCTTTCTCCTTGGGATCCCAGTAAGGTCTCAGATAGTAGAAAAGTGTCAGCAAAGGAAGGAGTTGCTATGAAACCATCCCGGAAAGGAAAGGGATGTAATAGGAGCCACAGGCCATGTGTAGCTACTCTGGAGAAAAAAATGTCATTGGTCTATGCTGGCCTTGTCACGTGGCCACCAAATACAGACTTAAAGTAGCCAAGAACAAGCATATTCTTTAAGAGTAATAGGGAGGGGTACTTTCACTGTCTCTTATCTCCCTCCTATCCCCTCTCTGAGAGTATAAACAAGGGTGAAAGCAGAAAGAGGTGATGGAGATTGGCAATGGCAGCAGCAGCATTTGGAAGACGAGATGACACCGTGGCCCAGAAAGCATATGTCTAGGTAGAACAGTGTCCCCTGCCTCTAGCTTGGCATCCACACTCTGTCATCTCCCGTTAACTGAATAAGGATCAGATGGACATTTCCTGACTGTATTTTCATAATGCGTTAATTTGATACATTCTGAGCATCTTCCTGTAGCAAATGTTCCTGAAGGTAATTGAATGTGAAGGCAGGGAGGGGATGGCAGGGAAAGTAGAGAGCTGGATGGATCTGCATAAAGGGGAGAAGGGGATAGAGAACTAAATTTTGGCATCAATTGGTGGACAGGTGTGTGTTGTCCCCTTATACCAGATCCTGACAGTGGCTGCTGTCACTCTTTTTTCCTGTCCTTTTCTCTCTTGTTTTTTCTGTTTTTCTTTCTTTTCTTCTTCTTCTTTCCCCTGTTTACATTGTGTTTTGCCGCCTTTTGTCCTCTTCCCCCTCCCCATTCTCCCACTTCCCAGAAAGCTACGGGAGGTGAGGGTGTCTGTGGAGGTAGCCCAAGGCTGGGCTGAGCAGAGCTTGAACTAGCTGGGTGCTGCTGGAGCCTGCACACCTGGACATGTGAGCCGACCCCACAGCTGCTTTTCTTAAGGATCGTAGTGGGAGCAGGGTGGGAAGATGCCTGGTTTTACCTGCAGACTTAGTAGCATGTTTGCTGTGAGTGTGCGTACTTAGGGCTGGATCAGGGGGCCTGCAACTTCCCCTCCCATGCTGTTCCCCTCTACTGCCAGTGGAGAGACAAGAGACCTGACTGGAGAGAAACGGGGTCACAGATGGACCTGAATGGAAAGCAGGGAGAGTGAGAACAGAGAGCACAGACACGGAGGATGTCATCTTTGAGTCAGACTGGTCTGGGTACATTTCTACTTGTTCAGTGCTCCTTTTTGTGCTTTGAGCTTCCTAATTCATCCCAGCTGAGGTCAAATGTCACGGTTTGACTTGGTTACCACCGTTTGCTTTGTACTAGAATGGCGCCTTCCGTCCAAAGAGCTCAGTGTGTTTTACAGATAGCAACTAAAGCTTGCTGATGCCCGCAGGAGAGAGAACTACCCCCCCGTTGTGGCAGAGATGGACATAGAACCCAGAGCGCCTGATTCTCACTCTTGTGCTTTAAGCACAGCAATGATAGTTGTGTTCCTGTTAACTCTTTAATGTACAAGGTCTCATAGTCCTCAACATCCCACCCATATTCTCTGCATTCACAGGTCTGCTCTCCTGTCCATTCCACTTCCTTGTTACCTTCCCCTCTGACCCCCATCTTTCTTGCATTCCTCCCGGGACTTATACCCAGAAGATCTTCTCCTCTGACACTTTTTATAGCTCATCAGTCGCTGCTTACAAGTTTCTTTTTTACATGCCTGCCGCCATGCCCTCTCCTCTCCACAGCATCATTCTCACTTACTCCTTCAGGATTTTTTGCCAGTTGTCATCTCTGCCTTCCCTTCCAGCTGCTCACACCACAGCTGTGCCTGTCCCATCAGCACATGACAGCATCAATGGAACCTTGTTTGAAAATTTTACCCTGAACATGAGTGATCAGGAACACGAGACAGGAATGGGACTTACTCCCATGAGGCCTCTAGGTGCTACCACAATATAAATGTTTAACAAATTCATTTTTCTTCTTACAAACCCAGTTGGGTTTGACCTGTGAAGAATCTATAGCACACACACAAACACGCCCCAGATCATACTTGTATAGACTAAGACACACACACTAGTGCACAGAAGATAAAACATGCACAAAATCCAGCCCAAGTAGAGTTTGTGTATTTAAAACCCCGAGGCTTCTTTTTTCAGAGGAACGTGAATCATGGTCAAAAAGTTGGTTGTGGGGGGGACCTGCGTCAGGGGAAGATCAGCTCATCACTCCTGTGCAGGTTCCTCTGTTTAATGCCTTATTTCCAAACAGTTTAAAACCACCGTTAGCTCCTTTCTCTGAAGCCTCCAGTACAACATGTGGTGCCGGAGTCAGAATGCCAGGCTAGAGAACTATGCGTCTGTTCAGTGAGGGCAAATTCCATGTCCTTTTGGCAGGGCTCCTTTAGCTAGAAATAGGATTTCACAAAAGGTCAAGAGTGGTGTTAGTGGAACATTCTCTCTGACCAACACCTGCCACCAGGAACCCTCCAGCCCAGACCTTCCTGGGCTCAGCCTGCTTCTCTCTGAGTCCTGAAGGAGGAGAACTACTGGTCTGCACACAGCTGCAGTCCCCTGGTCCTGACTCTTATTTTAATAGTTATCTTTAGGAATCTTTTCCTTCTGTAAACAGAGCCATGAAACAGACTCTTAACTCGCTGGAGGGCACTCTCATTTGGACACTTACCAACCATCCCTCCATCAGCAGCAGTGAGTCTGCCACTGCTTTGATGTGCCTGTTTGATGTGCATTGTCAGGAACAGTGGAAAAGAGCTGTCTGAACCTGCCCTGGCTTTTTCTGTGGGGGATTTTCAAAAGTTCCTACGTGATTTAGGAGCACAAATCCCATTGACATAGGCACTTTTGAAAACCTAATGCCCCCACTTTACTCTGAACATTGGGCCCTTTGAGATTCCTAGCCAGTCATTGTGGCCTCACTTGTCTGAGTTTAACTGAAAATTTTGAAAATGTTCCCTCTAATTCAAGTGGTCAGCCTCTCCCGGTGGCACTTACGATATCCTAAGGGATGAGCCGTTCTCCTCCTTTGCCTTGGGAAGGCCAGTGCGTCCTTTCTCCCAAGGAGGGAAGTGGCAAGGTAAACATGCAGCTACCTCAGTGAGAGCTTCCTCTTTCATTCTGGTCTCAGTCGTGGGCAGTTTTTCCAGATCTTTCTCTGGTAAGGCCGGACTCTGGGGCATGATCAGTGAGAAGTTTCCAATCTCTCCTAGAACACATTCAAAACTCTCTCACTTAGGCTGGGCCTCTGCAATCTAAGTAGCTCTGAGATCACAAGGGCCTTCTCTACAGCTTCCTGACACCTGCTGTGACTCATCTCACTTACCTTGCAGCTCATAAAGGTGCCATTTTCTTCACCTCAGTAGAGTTGCTAACATGTCACAACATGCACAGGTTGTGCTATTTTTACCTGGAGGCTCAAGAGACCCAAAGGGCTGATCATTAAATAGGGTAAATCACCCTAATAGGTCTGGCACTGGATGGTTTTCAGTGCCTTTCCCCATCTTTTGTCATGGACTGGACAATAAGGTGTCATTGCAGAACAGCCCAATACGTAAATAGAAAACGCCAGATTCCAGTCCTGTAAATGGGTCTGAGAAAAATGCCCTGGGTTCTTTCATGTGGCGGATTGTTGCTGAACTAATAAAGGGAGAGAGTCTTTACTGGTTAATCCAACTGTATGTGTAAGAAGGTAAGGAAATGTATTAAACACTTGTATTGTGGTAGTACCTCAAGGCCTCAACTGTCTCGGTTCCCATAGTGCCAGGTGTGCCATAAACACAGAGTAAAAGAGCTTACAGTATAGAGACCAGACATGGTCGCTGAGATAGACAAGCAGGAGGAGGGATGGGGGAGCACGAGTAACAAGTGCTGGGATGTTTTAGCCCAGACTAGTGGTGTACAGTTTGTACCCAGTCAGGAGCAGTAATTCCCTGTATGCATTACGGAAGGTGTGAGCTCTGAGGAGGGATTTGGGGGAAGATAAGGTGGTGGCTTTGTGGATTTTGACTGGGAATGTGGGAGCAAATACAAAGGGGCTTGTGGGTGAAGTAGCCAAAGAAGTGATTTGAAGCTGGCAGAGCAAAGGCAGGAGTTAGCCTTGCGGTGGGATGGGAAGATAGGGCAGGGCTAAACTGTGGAGGGCATTGAAAGTCTGGACAAGAAGTTTGTGTTTGATGCACTGGAAGAAAGGGAGCCAATGAAGGGACTAAGGGTGGGGTTATCAAAAGGGCTCATCCTTGGCCTAACTCGGGTCCCACTGAAGACCATAGTAAAACATGCGTTGATTTCAATGGGAGCAGAGTTAGGCCAACAGTGAGCCCTTTTGAAAATCCCACCTTTAAAGAACTTGTATATCCATCACTGTCCTCTCCCCTGAATTGCTCTGCCAGGAGGATTTCATGGGCTTCGAATGCGTCAGAAGCCCAACACTGAGAGGCTCTGACATCCTGAGGATGCATGAGCTGCAGCTTTGACAAATAGAGAGATCCTGTAGAAAGGCCATGTGGGTATAAAGAACAGGAGTACTTGTGGCACCTTAGGGTACGTCCAGACTACCCGCCATATCGGCGGGTAGCGATCGATTTATCGGGGATCGATATATCGGGTCTCGTTAAGGTGCCACAAGTACTCCTGTTCTTTTTGCAGATACAGACTGACACGGCTGCTACTCTGAAACATGTGGGTATATTTACCATTGGATTTAAAAAAAACGTGTCCCCCGCCCCCAAGGCTGAATACTACATAAAAAGTCAATGTGTTTGATGCAGTCAGTAAACTGTGTACACACAGTATATTCACGTACATGGTGCCGACAGTTGTGATGAATTACACTGCCACGTGGTACACAGCATTTACAGGCACCTTTGACTTCCTCCCCTAGGCACTGACCTCTAGTCCATCTCCCCTGGAATTTATTCTAACATTCCAAAACTCTCTAACCAGATTCCAACAGATGCTATTTTAAAATGAATTAAAGGGTTCCTTCTTTCTCTCCCAGCAGTGAATTTCTACCCCCATCTCTACTTCTCTCCCTTATCTAAAACATTGCATAGGGCTGCAGTGCAGGATGGGCAATTTTCAGTCTTGGTCCACTAATTCAAAGTCTGACAGCTTGTGATTCATCAGGGCTAGAAATGTGCTTTTTATACCCTTAGCCAGGAATTCGCCCCTTTCAATGCTATAAGACTTTTTTGCTTCAAGCCAGGGTAGGACACAGGCAAAAAAAACCCTATTCTGTATAGTTTTTTGAGATTACTACCATAGAGGGCTTTTTACACTGGAAAATTCAATTGTGTTAGAAAGCAATCTTGAGGAACTCTGTTAAACACTCAGAATAGACTAAGACAATAGGGTTAACCATGACAAGCTGACATGATGTTAAATATGACAGTTCCTGTCTAAACTGAGGGCCACATCATATTTCACCTTATTTTAATTGCCAAAGTTCCTCATGATCAACACGATGTAATTTTCTAGTATTGACCAGCCCTTTGTTATGAAAAATATTCTACAGAAGACTAGAAAATGTGGGCCCATGTCAAAACATGAAGGGGGTGAATGAACACTGCAAATAGGTGGGTGGATTATAGTTGTTATAATTTTCTTCCCAAGGCCTGTATCTGGATGTACAGTAATGAAGGGAGCTGAACAGCGATGGAGAGGAAAAATAGTACCCTGTGTATAAGAACTGAGGTTGGGCACGAGCCGAGTTGCAGAGCACTGTGAGATGCATTCTGGCATCCCCTAATGACAAGGACACCAACATTGCTGACTGGCTCTCTTAGGAATTGTTGCTTGTGGGCAGCGGTTACTCAGTGTAAAACATCTTGGCTGTTCCAAAGCTGGATTTGCAGATACAGCCAGCTACGGGATCATCTGTAAATGATAATCCTTTAGCCTCTCTCTCCACTACTATTCCTGCACTAGGAGCTGCCAATAGTAAACTCTTTCCCTTGCCACTGGTTTCTGCTAATTCATTAACTTCCCACGCTCACCCGTTAGATGCACGTTTGTTAACTTTTACCCATCACATCCCACTCTCTGGGGGAACCATGCGATCTCCTGCCTGTCAGGGCCATGAAAAATTCCAGCTGGAGTGAGTCCAGCAGCAGAGATCAGCAGCTCGGTCCTCTTGGGACATTCCAGCCTCTTGGTCCTCCTGGCAGAAGCCATGTGTCTGCATGTGTCTTGCTTCTCCACCCCCACCCCCTGGCTCTGAGCATCAGATGGTGCTCTGCCAGTGAAGTGATGTGTTGGGGTGAGGTGGGAGAACTGGGCTTGTGTGGAGAGGGGTTGTTTTTTTCCTTCAATGATTCTAATTATGTCAGAAGAAGGCTCCCCCCACCCCCGCCTCCGAGCCCAGACTGGCTTCACGGGAGCATCAGGAAGATGATTTATGTTGCTCAGTGGCTGGAGCTGAGCTGATGCTGCTAGTTCTCATTATGCTGGGGCCAGGAGAAGTTTAATTTAATATCAATGTGTTTGTGGGTGGAGACATGGTCAACTGCCAGTTCCCTAATGTGGAAGGTAGGATAGGGAAGTGTGGCTAGGTGGACAGACCCACTTATGAGTTTTAAGTGGCTTTGTCTGATTGATCTCTGCTGACTCCAGCTGCATCATTGTCATTTAGTGCAGGGGCAAAGAGAATTCCACAAACAAGAAGTGATCTGTCAAGCCCAGCTTCAGGGTCAGGGAAGCCAGCCAGGAATGTTCTCTCTCACACCACCCAGGGGGACAGTGTGGGTTCAGAGGGAAAATAAAGGTGACCATTACCCCAATTTAAAAGTCATTGCCCTGAGTAAGGGCCATTTCCCAAGATTCTGTGCAATCAAGGCGGCAGTTCTGGAATATAGTTTCCAATCCTGATGGGAGGGATAGGGCGAGACCTTGAAATAATGCAGCGTTAGCAAATGGCCATCTGAAAAGATAAAGCAGCAGGAAATGTTCTTCCAGAGGCTTCGAGCCAACTAGTATTATTCATAAGATTTTATACATACATGAGAAATAACATAAATGTGACCTACTTAGTCAGGGAGCCTGGCATCGAATGACCAGAGTATCGCCTCTTAAGGCCCGAGCACAAGACATTGCATGGAGTGAGAAGTCACCTGTGCACCTTGAGATACAAGATCACCCAGCTGGTTGTCTACAGGCAGAGGATCTTCCCCCAGGAGAAGGGGAAGGGGTGGCAGTGCCTGTTGGATGCACGGCTTCCTTTGCCTGTGACTAGGGCTGTCTATCTCCAGTACGATTGATGTCTTAACAGCTCTTGAGGGAGGAAGGACATGTTCAACCTAATGGGATAATGGAATAATATGCAGAGCATTTCAGCATTGAGACAGGCCAGCTGGTGGCTACAACCATAAATAACCAAAGGAAAACAAATTTATATGTTTCAGGAAGCAGCACAGTGCATGGGTGTGTGAGTGTGTGTGTGTGTGTGATTTGTATATAAAGAACAAAACCCATTCTATTCAGCCATATCAGGGATGTCAAACTCATTCTGTGGAGAAGACCAAATTCCATCTTTAATGATGACCTCAGCAGCAGGCTATAAATTTAGGGCTATTTTCCCCTCTGAACCCACAACAGAATTCCCACTGATGGCAATGGGAGGGCTGCACAAAGATCAAGGGTAGAATCTAGTTAGCAACTAAACCTTTAGTTATTATCATCCTTAATCGTTTGTTCAGAACCTTACTGGCACCTTAAGTATCATTTGAAAATAGCCCTGGGCCTAAAGAGGAGGATCTCTGGCTTTTGTTTCTCTCTGTCCCCATTCTCCTTTCTGTGCTTCTATTTCCCTTCATCTTTTTGTGTCTCCTCTTTTTTCCCCTCTGCAGCTAGTTCCAGTTCCTGCCCCCATAGGCCTCCTTCCAAAAATGAAGCCATTAATGCTGGCATTTGAAAGAGTCATCATCAGCTTTTAGAGTTCGCACCCTGGTGAGATTTCTGGGTTGGGGAATTCACTCCTCCCAGAGGATTTGTTTTAGGCTGTCTACTGACTCAGATGGACAACACTGCATTAGTTACACTTGGGTCACATTTGGAAGGTTGTCTTTGGAACCCTGAGGGCTAGAAACTTTTCTCTTTAAATGAAAGCTTAGGTCACGGAGGCCACATAGATACAGCTAGTGTCTGAATGCTTTACCCTCTGGGCAATATGTGTCTCTCATGGTTTTATCAGCCCAGGGCCCCATGTATGGTTCCTTCAGATAACATGCTGGCTCCTGGGTGGTGACTGTAACTGTTTTTATCTTACTGCTCTAACTGGCCAGATTCCAATCTCAGCTGCATGGCATACATATTAAATAACTCTAAATTTACACCTCTGTAGTTGAGACCACAATCTGGAACAATGACAAGAAATTAACGAAAAAGCCAATGATATAAGATGCCAACATGTCCCAGCCCAGGACCACAGAGAAGCCATTCTCACCCTTTTCTCCTTTCCACACTGCTTGTTGGCTATAGGCTCATTCCCCTGGGTCTCACTTCCCCCTGGTTAGCTCATGTCTTGGCAGCCGTTCTCATGTGCTGGGGCAGAAGCGTGGGGAGAGTGTCACGCTTTCACAAATGGAGTTTCCTTTCCTGTTCCTCGTTTACCATTCAATTTAGCAGCATGTGCAGCTTTCATTTGAGGAACCGGCTTTGGGTAAAAGATAAGTTGATGGAATTCACTCTGTTGAAGTTATTTCTGTCACTAAGAGAGCTGGAAGGAAGTCAGCTTTACACACACGTTACTGTTTGGCCTGGGAAGGTCTGAGAACCCTCTAAACTCTTGGCTGAGAATTGGCCCTCTCCTTTTTATCTAAAAGCTTTTTGCTTTCCTGTTAAGTTAATTAAGCTTCTATTTTGTCTTCCTTGTACCATGTTGCCAGCCCCTAGCCTTTTCATCGGGACATGGATTCAATAAGCATCATTTACAATGTCAAGCTTAGGTGACTACTGTTTGTTTTCAGAATTCAGTCCGTCTGTTCAATTCCATGCGTTACTGTGGAGCCAGCAATATTAGCCTTGAGAAGCCAAAGGAAAACCTCACTGGGGTTAGCGAACATCCCTCACATGAGAATTGCTTTTAAAAAAGCTATCACGCTCAGTGTTTCTTCCACGTCTCCTAACGTAAGAGAGAAGGTATGGTCTAGTAGTAATAGACAGAAAATTAGGAGTCAGGGCTCCTGCAGTTTTGGACCTCAACTCCATGGAGTTTGAGAGATTCGTGAGAGTTGAACAGTTGAGAGTGGATGACTCTGGGGAGGTTTTTTCATCTAGGTGATTGAGAGGAGTCCGCAAAATGTTGCATCTTCCTGCAGGTCCATGCAATCTGCCATGGAGGTCTACACCTGAGAACCCATTTGTAGTACTGAGACCTTTTACTGGACACCTTACCGTATCTGAGAGGGTTGAGTGACGCTGCTGTGGCTTGGGGATATAAAAGTTCAAGGGGGACTAGTTACTACAGTTTGACTCTGTCAGTTCCAGTTGGAGGTAGGAGTAGGAACACAGTGTTCTTTGGGAGTTGAACAGGCCCAAGATATTTTGTTACTGATTCCTTTGGTCACAGCTGAAGTGTCTTCTCAACAGTTCTGGGTGTCAGCTGATAAAGACCCTGCTCTCCATTTCATGCTGTTCAGTGGAAGATCAGAGGCTAATGAGATTAACATAGTCCATGATTTGATTATGGATAAGGCGTCTAATGTTGCAACTGCAACCCGGTTGGATGCTGCTGCAGTGCCACGGTAGCCCAGATGTCATGCAGAGGGTACTCAGTTCAGCCTGGTGATTGAGGAGGCAGTGTTGCCATGTTGGAGACAGTTGATATTAAACGTAGTCCTCCCACCCAAATCCAAATCCAATACAGCATGTTTAATATGTGGGATGGAGTTAAAATAGAACTGGTGCTGGTGTAGTGCCTTAGAAATGCCTATAGATTAGATGTAAAGATCCCCCACAGCTCCAGAGTCTCTGCTTGAGCTGACAGTTCCTCTTCACAGAAGTAACACAGAAGCTCCCCAGAATGGTTCTCGGGCTAACTCAAAATTCCATGGTTGCCATATACCATGGTCCAAATGGTTGCCATGGGATGTGGAGAATCTTCAGAATTCAGTGGGTCCTGCGGTTTATCTTGTTAGACCACCACACTCTGTTATACTATGATCTAATCGCAGTAATAACAAGTAACCAGGGCTTTGGAGCTGTGCTCCGGCTCTGCTCCAGCTCCAGGCAAAAACCTGCAGCTCCACTGCTCCGGAGCTGCTCCGTGCTCCAGCTCCGGGCTTCAATCCAAAGCCCTGCAAGTAACAGTGAAAGTCGGCATTCTCCTTTGAGCAGTTCCATGCCGTATGCCCATTGACAATCTTGCCAGCAGAGGTGTAGACTAGAGATCAAACAAGAGCTTCCCCCTTGAACTGAGCAATGAGAAAATGACAGAAAAACAGCTGGGATTGCGGGCTACCTCTAATTTCCTTTGCAGCATCACAGGATTCGGGCCACATTTAAGAGCTCAGGGTGCCTGCAGCAGATCACTGACACCCTTTTGGAGGAAGAAATAACACAGGCAGGGATTCTGATGGGCTGCTGAGCTGGATGGAGAATGGGAGTGGAGAGCACAGGAGGAAATCCCCAAACCCTTTTGTCTAATAGTAATGTAGATAGATTTGACCCTTCGTTTCTAATTACTACTCAACAAATATATGCAGCCATATGCTCAGCATTGCACCATAGAACTGAAGAGCAAGTGAGGGCTGGGGAATCAAACTCACAGTTTATATTGGCTACTGACCATCTCCAGAAAGGTCAATAGTATACAGGATAACCCCGGGACTTGAACGTCTTGGTCTTTCTCACTCATGGAGGATGTTAAAAAGAAGCGAGCACCCATGTTACTGAAAGCAGCTTTCTAAACTCTGCTCAACTGAATGTGAAATTGCAGTTAATTGAAATGGGTATTTGAGAGCCCTCTGCTGGTGGCTACATTGCTGAAAACATCAGCTTGTAAAATATTTTCCATGTGGCTTTAGCCAGCTGAAAACTGTTCTCTCTAAATATTTGGGTTAAGTACAGAAGAAAAGAACTTTTATCCTGAGTGCTAAACACGCACAATGCTGCAGCAGATAAATAATTACTAGCATTCCTCATCTTCACAGTGCTTTACAAACATGAGCTAATTAATTGTCATAGAACCCCTGTGGACTGTAATATTAGCCCCATTTTATTGATGGGGAAACTGAAATAGAACTTGTGACCAAACCCAGGTCACACAGCGAGTCAATGTGAGAACGGCAATTACAACTAGTTTCTGGCTCCAATCGGGTGCTTAGACCGCTATCCCATGGAACCTCTCACTCCAGTTAAACAGAAATGTTTTTCTAGATAGAGACAAGCCAATGCAGTGTACAGAACAGGGCCGGCTCTAGCATTTTTGCCCCCCCAAGCAGCAAAAAAAAAAAAAAAAAAAGCTGCGATCACGATCGGTGGCAATTCGGCGGCAGGTCCATCGCTCCGAGAGGGAGTGACGGCCCCGCTGCCAAATTGTCGCCGAAATGCTACCCCCCTCTTCATTGGCCGCTCCAGGCACCTGCTTGCTACGCTGGTGCCTGGAGCTGGCCCTGGTACAGAAGGACCCCTCAGAAGCTAGAGTGGCACAAACTGGGGCCCACTACCCACTATGAAGACTGTGGGTAGGATTCTGACACCTGGCTAATCTGCAGGGCCTGTGGAAGAGAGGAAGATGGCTTGAAGTCTCTTTTCACTTCCCAATCCAGGGGCTGGCTGGGAGTTGGTTTGGTCCTTGGCATGCTTTAGAACATCCCAATTTTTATGCCAACAGTAACCGTTTCTAAGGGGATTCAGCCACTCCTCTTCTGATCTCCAACATGCCGCCTACTCTGGCAGGAGACCAAGTAGATGGGATAAAGCCAACTATGTCAGGTTTCTGATATACAGGGCTTCCCCCAACCCAGGAGTGATCGAATCTCGGGCTTTACTGTGGTCCATTATAAAGATAAGGGATATCTGAAAAATTCTGATCTGGGTTTAGATTTTGAAACCACCACCATAAACCCAATTTTGGCCCTGCCCCAAGTTGGGCCCATCTCTAAATCTGACACAAATACTTCTCACATTTGAATAAAACAGAATTAGAAAGAGACCCATTCAACTGTACTGTATAAAAAAATCCATATAATCAACAAGAAGCCATGTTGTAAAGGGGACAGTTTAAAACCAGAGCTAAAGGGAATCTTCCCACACCACAACTGCCCCACATAAGTCCCCTAGATTGGTTTGTGAACCAAGGAGGGGCAGGAAAGAAGCTAGTTAGTATTAGTTACACTTTGACTAATCTAATACAGCTAATCCTTTTCTCCTCCCCATGTTATTTTATAGCTGTCATACCTCTGATTTTTAACTTTGCTCATTTGCTGCCTGCCCACCATCTCTTTTTAAACATATGGAATTACTATGCTCAGAAATACCGTGTGAGGGATTTTTTTCATAGCTGCATTAGAAGGAGTGGATCCTGCCAGCATATCTGCTATCAAAATCCATTTCAGTGGCACATTCCACATTGCAGCACAATACTTTATTTTTTTCAGGTGAAAAGGGCAATGGCACCATAACATAGAAAGCAGGGGTGAAGTTAAGCATGAGCTTACGTGACCCCACATGCAGTGAAATCCCTTTGCTGATATTAATAAAAAGCAGCATAACCCTTTGGAAGGTAAGAGGGTGTTGCTGGGTCAAGGGTGCCAGTTGTTAGCATTCTAGTCTCTTTGGAGCGATCTTTGTGGCTTGTTTCAGGGAAATGATGGTGAGAGAAATTGTTAGGAAATGTGAGCTAGGAGAAAGCAACAGAGTCTTGGGAGGAACACAGGCCTTCTGGGGGAGATAGGAATGTACATACTAATTATGCAGGAGGGAAGACAGAGATTCTACTTTATAAATACAATCCTGTCTGCTGGTTCTGACCTGCAGCCATGTTCACCCTTTGCTTATGACTTAAGTTACAGTGGAAAGATTGTTTGAATCAGTTCTTTGTTTTTTTTTCCCAGCCTCGGCCTGACTTCTGGGTTTGCTTGGCCCCTAATTCCACTTGGTGCCTCAGGGCTCTGAGTGTCTCGGTTATGCTAGTGACACTAACCTGGAGCTTGTGCGGAATAATAAGCATAGCTGATGACTCCTAGCTATAGGAAGCTTCTGTTAGGAGAATCTTGCAGCAAAGAATCTGGACCATTTTAATCAGACTTCAGTTTTAGCACTGGAATGCTGTCTGCCCAAACTGGGATTTCAAACTGGGGCATGCAGGTGAAGAACTGCTTGCTGTACACATGGCATCCAGGTGGTACCCCGTTTTTTACTCTGGAACCTGGCATCACTAGGCATTTACATCTGGACCAGTCCTGTCCCAGGCATCTCTGAATTCCAACTATTTAGTAAAAATATCACGTTGATAGAAAGGAAGTGTGTGCACCCTTTAGAATTTGTTTTGAGGGAGTTGTCAACCATTTTAAATTATCCCTTTGGTCAACTATCTCCATCTGAGCTGATTACCAAAGCAACCTCCATTCATATCAGAGGGCTCCATTATTTCACAGAATATTAGATGGTCCAGGTAATCCAGAACATTGGATGCAAACCTCTTTCAGAATTTTGGGGAAGTTCTGAGTCAGGATTCAGAGCTGGATTCACGCATCATAACTCTGATCTATCTTTGTAAAGGATTGAGTCGGGATGTTCAGATTAGGATCCAGGTTCTCTCTGTATTTGATCTGCCATCATCTGGGGGAGCAGAAATCATATTCCTTTATTAGGTTATCTTCCTGCTGAATTTCAATATTTGGTGCTTTGGAAATTTATGTTGGCCATTCTATTCCTTTATCTGTACACAGTTCCGGAGAAATAGTCTGGTCTCTCTCCATCCCTATTACTACTTCTAGTTCTGTCATTACCCTTAGTAGCAATGACTAGGAATGTCTACATGGCCCATGTTACAGCGCAGCTGCATCAGTGCTGTGTCGACACGCTTTATCGCCGGGGGAGAGCTCTCCTGGCAATAAAAAACCCACCCTGAACAAGCACGGCTCCTGCAATAAAGCACTGTCTATACTGGCGCTTTTCAGCGCTAAAACTTTTGTCGCTCGGGGTGTGCTTTTTCGCCCCGCAAGCCCCCCTCCTCCCCCCCGAACGACTAAAGTTTTAGCGCTGAAAGTGGCAGTGTAGACACAGCCTAGGCCTTTGTTGTATTGATGCAGAGTGGTTAGTCTAGTACACAGGAAATGTATTGTTTTTTCAGGTCTCTTCCCTACACAAGTATTCTTTTCAGAGGCTTCAACTTTATTGCTCTGAAGTCAATTTCCTACACGTAGTACACTTTAAACAAGGCTAAATTACAAACAAACAAGCCACCAAAAGAGAAGTCACTGTGAGTTCATGCTAAGATTAGAAAAGAAACTTGGAGAACAGTTCAGCTATGTGACCTTATTCAGGAGCTGGACACGGAACACACTTGCTGCTATGTTGTTCTCTATCGTTTGCAACGCGCACAGAAAAGAACTTGGTCAATCCCAAAACAAGGCCAGACCCTAATCAGTTTGTTCCCAGGATGGGCTCCAGCAATAGCACAGCTAGGAAATGCTTTCCCAGCTCACAGCCATGCTAGGTATTGACATGAAAATAAGCTGTGTGTCGATCCCTTAAAAATCCCCCTGTAGTTTCAGCTGGATACAACATTGATTTTCTGTTGTGCAGTGTTGTTGTGCACTGTTAAATACCTGCCACCTTCCACCCAAGAGGTGGATGAAGTGATTCTTTATATATAGCCTTTAAATCAGCTAGTAGAGCACTTTAGGATCTTCAGATGAAAGCTTCTATATAAATATCAGTCATTATTATCATCACATTGCAGGAAAGCACTGGGAAACACTGGGAAACAAATATTTCCTCAAAAACCAATTCTCCAGGCTCATGACACTGGATATTCAGGTAGAACTGCGGTGATGTGTCTAGTAGGAAGGCTTAGATAAAATAGATAATATGCTAACTACCCTCTGACTAAAGGAGTTCCTCCCTTCCCAAACTGTTCCCTTTTTCCATTTGCAATTTGTATTTGTCACCTTTTGTGTCACAGCATAGGACCATCCCAACTATTAACAAATATTGAAAATTCCCCAAAAGACTAGAAAATTGGTTAACTAATTTCCTGTGTCCTACTTCCACGCCCCCTCCTCTACTCACACAAACATCAAACCAGTGCCTTTCCTCCTCTACAATTTGCACATAAGTAAGGCTGCATGTCTGTCACAGAGGTCACGGATTGCGTAACTTTCTCCGTGACTTATGCAGCAGCTGGTGCGTCTGGCTCCGGGGCTGCCCGAGCAGATCAGGCAGCCCCTGGGCCAGCCGCACCGGCCGCTGCTGGGGCAGTTTGGGTGTGGGATGGGGCTCAGGGCTGGGGCAGGGGATTGGGGGGCAGGGTGGTGCTTACCTGGGGGGGACTCCCTGAAAGTGGTCAGCAAGTCCCTGCAGCTCCTGGGTGGAGGGGCCAGGGAGCTCTGTGCGCTGCCCACAGGCATCGCCTCTGCAGCTCCCATTGGCTGCAGTTCCTGGCCAATGGGAGCTGCAGAGCAGGAGTTTGTGGCAGGGACAGCACATGGAGCCCCCCTGGCCTTCCCTCCCCCAGGGGCTGGAGGGACATGCAGAACTGGGTAGGGAGCCTGCCAGCCCTGCCCCCACTCCACCCCTTCCCCCAAGCCCCCGTCCCGCCTCTTCCCGCCCCTGCTTCCCCCCATTCCACCCCTTCCCCCAAGCCCCCATTCCACCTCTTTCCAGCTTCGGCCTCCTCCCCTGAGCGAAGCCAGGAGCCGGCAGGGCAGGCTGGGGCTGGGTTGCTTGTTGCTGCCAGCGCCAGGCCCCCTGCTAAACTCCCAGGCCGCCCTGGACCCCACATCCCGAAGCGCAGGGCCCCCCAAAGCATGGAGCCTGGAGTGGTTGCCCTGGTCCATCCCGGCTCTGGTCACCAGCAAAGGTGAAAAACAGGTTTCCTGTCAGAGAAGAGCTGTATATCTATCTACCTGTTTACATGTGAAATGAGTACGGTAACTCCTCACTTTAAGTCGTCCTGGTTAACGTTGTTTCGTTGCTACGTTGCTGATCAATTAGGGAACGTGCTCATTTAAAGTTGTGCAATGCTCCACTCTTATGTTGTTCGGCTGCCTGCTTTCTCCATAGCTGGCAGCCTCCCTATGCCCCCCCCCCCCCATCCGCTGGCAGACCCCATGGATCAGCGCCTTCCCCTTCCTCCCCCGCCTTCTGCCCACGGCAATCAGCTGGCTTGCGGCGTTTAGGGGGCAGGAGGGAGGGGGGAGGAGCGAGGACTTGGCGCGCAGGCTCCCCCTCCCTCCCCGTCTCCCGAATGCCACAAGCCAGCTGATTGCCCCAGGGAGGAGAGAGGGGGAGCCTGCGCACCGAGTCCTCACTCCTCCCCCCTCCCTCCTAAACACCGCAAGCCAGCTGATTGCCCCAGGCTAGGAGGGGAGGGAGGGGAAGCCTGTGCGCCAAGTCCTCACTCCTCCTCCCCCCCCCGCCCACTAAACGCCGCAAGCCAGCTGATTGCCCCGGCAGGAGGGAGCGGGGAGGAGCAAGGACTCGGCGTGCCTCCCCCCTCCCTCCCCTGCCTCCTGCCCGCAGCAGTCAGCTGGCTTGTGGCATTTTGGGGGCAGGTGGGAGGAGTGAGGACTCAGCGTGCAGGCTTCCCCCTCCCTCCCCTGCCTTCTGCCCCAGGCAATCAGCTGGCTTGCGGCATTTAGAAGGGAGGGAGGGAGGGGGGAGGAGCGAGGATGCAGTGTGGGAAGTAAAGGGGGACAAGGTGGGGAGAAGAGGCAGGTCAAGGGTGGGGGCTTGGGGGAAGGGGGGAGTGGGTGGGCTGAGGGTTGAGCCCCCTGCCCCTGGTGCTTGCAGAGTAGGGGAAGCTGCCGCTGCTGCGCAACGTGCTTCTCCTAGCCTACAGCACCTTCAGCCTCCTTGCCTGCCTCATCTCCAGTGCCAGTGGGCTGTGCCTGTGTAGGGTAAGGCAGGGGCACCTCCCAACTATAGTACTGTACCTGTATTAAACTGCTTGTTTAAAACTTATACCTGTATTAAATTGCTTGTTTAAAATGTATATAATGCCTTTTGTCTGGCAAACATTTTTTCCCCTGGAACCTAATCCCCCCTATTTACATTAATTCTTATGGGGAAATTGGATTTGCTTAACATTGTTTCCCTTAAAGTCGCATTTTTCAGGAACATAACTACAACATTAAGTGAGGAGTATTGTCTTGTTCACAGTGGGTCTCCCAACACTAGTCTGAACTGAATGCAAATAAAGGTTTGTGGGGACATCAGAAAGAAACTAACAGAGAAAAACAGCTTGCGGGAGAGAATCTTATCTGGTGGTACAGATCAAAGATCTGGCTGAGTATATGTGGGCAATAGAGAAGACACTCAGGCAGCCTTCACTAAGGAAGTAAGAGAAAGACAGCAGTTGTGCTTCATGAAAAAGGGGTCTCAACCAGCTTTGGTTGAAAATACTGAAGAGAACTTTGGGTGAGATAAACTTCTTTAGAGGTTAAACTGTTATTTAAGTTTAGTCTCTAGAAAGCAAGTTATGATTTTGCTTTATATGTAGCCATTTGTTTCCAATATTCTTACTCACTATTACTTGAATCTCTGTTATGATAATATAGTTATAGTGAAAACAAGAATAAATTTAACTAAGCAATAGTCCTAAACTGAATCTTACAAGCTTGAGTGTACTGTTCCGTTGGGAACAGCAGGCCTGATGATTGTGTGAGTGTTCAGTGGATAAGGGGCTGGATGCTGCAGAGAATGCTTTGAGTATTCAGGGGTTGGTGTGTGCCTATCACTACCTGTACAGAGAAAGCAAGGCCTGGAAAGTAGTGTTTTGCTGCTAGAGGCTGGTGGTTTCAGGGCACAGACCCATAACAGGCGCAGACCAAACTATTTTGTGCTAAGGGCAGGCAGTGGTGAAGTGCCTCACAACCCTGGGTACTATCACAGGAGAGCATATGAGGGGATCTGCAAAGGCTGGCATTTCCAAATGCAGATGACCCCTGGATTCTTTTTGTTTAGATTAGAAGTTAATATAAGTTACTCTTCCCTTGCAAATATTTAACTTAGTTAACATTTGCTATTATCAGGGTTTTCAAGTGCTGTGTGTTGCCATGTGTCACGGACTCACAGGTCATGTCTACTCTTGGCCCCGTACAGTCCCTGAAGGGAACCCCCTTCAGTGTGACAGCCCTTTTCAGGGGTCCACTCTCTTGGGGGTTAAGCCCCTCCACCTCTTGGAACTGCTCCTCTCTGAGCCTTTAGCATGCCTGTCTCTTGCCGTGGGCCCCTTCAGGGAGTCCACTCGCTCTGGAACCCCGGGGCCTCCACTCCCAGAGGGAATAATGCAATCCTGTTCTCTAGACCGGAGCGACTCTCATCCAGCGTAAAACAGGAGGGTTTACTGAGCATCTGAACACAGCATAGGAAACTCTCTGGGGCCTCAGGCCTGGCCTCCCTCAGCACAGTACATCTAAATCGCTCCTACATCCAGGTGGGCTCTCCTTCTCTCCATCTCCAGCCCAGAGACCTCCTGCTTTCCAACGGGGCATCCGATATCACCTGCCCCCAACCTCCGCCTCTGTCCTTTGTCTTCTGTCTAGGTAAACAGGGTCGCCTGGGCCTCCTCTCAGCCATCCTTTGTTCCCCACTGGCTGAAACCAGCTGGTCAGGTCACTGGGGTCCTCTCTCTGCAGCCCATTGTCCTCCCATTGGCCAGAACCGGCTGTGTCAGCCAAGCTGGGCCTCCTGGTCACTAGGTCACCAGTCACTGGGGTATCCATTCTCCTGGCCATTGGCTGGGGTCCCAAGTTCTGTCGCTGGGCCTCTGTAACAACAAACTCCCTCTCCCATCACCTCGTTAAACCAGTAACACCCAGGGAAACCGAGTCCCACCCCCTCTGCATGCAAACCCCTGAAAAAAACAAGAAAATCCCCCACTTCGTCACACCATGTCTTGTAGGAGACTTAAAGAAAAGACTCTAAAAGTCATAGTTTTGATCTATTAAGACATTTGTAACAGTCACTGGACTCTGTAATCAGTCTTCTCACGGGAACAAAATGCTTACACATAATTCATTTCACAATAATACCTCAAAGCAGAAAGCATGGCCAGTAGTTATTGACTCTGGTGGGAATAATGAGGTTTAAACAGGATGGCCTCTTGGTACTTACTAAAGGAACTATCCTTTATTCATACCCACTGTTCCTTGTCCCAGATTGGTGTTTAAATGGAGGCTGGTACATTGCCTCCTTATTTTGTCTGAGCTGTCCTTTGTGTAGTAGATTGATTCTCTCTGGCTCTGGGATGATTTTCCAGTGATAACCTGGGGCTCAAAGCCAAGTTGAGGACTAGGTTAATCATTACCGTTTCTGGCTGCTGTGTGGTGTCTTTTTGCTATTAAAAATGATACACATCATGAGAGGCATGACATTTTGTGTAAACTGTGATGCTCCCTCTTTTCTTCCCCTGCCCATACTGTGGCTTTGCTTACTGGGCATCTTAAAAGTTCTTAAGTGTATGTTATGCCCGTGTGCTGGTTCTAGGTTAGCCAGGGATTAGAGGCTGTGGGGGTCAGATGGGACTTTTGTGACCATCTTGTCTGACCTCCTGTATAATCCGGGCTATAGAACTTCCCCCACAATAGTGCCTAGAGCAGATCTTTTAGACAGCCCCTGCCATGCCCAGGATGTTTATCGCCCCTTAGTGATTCTAACAGGAACAGGGGGTAAGTGGAGGGCCTGCACAGCTCCAGGGGGTTAGTAGGAGATGCAACCGTTCAGCGTTGGGGGCCGGTTCTAATCCAGCACAGGCTGCTTTCTATTCAGCGACAGGCTAGACCAGAGGGGCACATCCCAACCAGCCCTTGGTGGGTGGCCACAAAGGGGTGCACAGGCCATGGAGATGGATGGTGCCCCCACCCCACCCCTATGGTGGTGCCAGGGCCGACTCCAGGCACCCAAGCACATGCTTGGGGCGGCACCTGGTAAGGGGCGGCGGGGGGAGCGCGGCATGGCGCAACACTCTGCGGGGGGGTGGCACAGGGCTCGGCGGGGGGGAGCGGCCTCCGGCGGCGCTCGGCGGAGGGGCGGCGCGGCACTCGGTGGGGGGCTCAGGGGGCAGCAAAAAAGTTAGTTGTCCCTGGGTGGTGCTACCCCTAGGGTGCGTGAGTGGCAGGTTGGCGGGGCCCTGGGGGCCAAGCTGGCACTGCTCCTGCTCAGGCTGCAGCCAGTGAGCGAACGTCCTGTGACCTCACCAGGCCTCACACGTCCAACCCCACAGCAGGCCCCTCTGAGGGGAAGAGGCGGGGGCGTGTCTCACGGTCCAAGGGTCCCATTTGGGGGGGCGTGTCCGGGCTGGCCGCCAGGGGGGTGTAACGGTCACTTAGCCTCAGAGGTGAAGGTAAGCTGGTGCGCCCCGGTACGGCGAGGCGGCAATTTAAAGGGCCTGGGGCTCCCAGCAGCGGCTGGAGTCCCAGGCCCTTTAAATTGCCGCCAGAGCCCCACTGCTGGAGCCCTGGGGGAGCGGCAGCGGCGCTCCGGGGTAATGCAAAGGGCCGGGCTCCCGCTGCCTCTACTGCCCTGGGCCCTTTAAATAGCCGCCGCTACCCCAAGGCCCCGGGGGCTATTTAAAGGGCTGGGGCGGTAGAAGCAGGGCTGGGGTAGCGGCAGCGGTTTAAAGGGGCCGGGGCAGTAGCGGCGGCCGAGCCCTGGGACCTTTAAAGCGCGGCCGGAGCCCCTGGCTGCTGCTACCCCCCCGGTGCGGGACCTGGCTCTGACCCCCCCATCCCCGCCCCTTCCGGGTCCAACCCCGGCCCCCACCCAGCCCCCTACAGGTAACTCCCTATGTCCACTTTCTCCCGTGCAGTCCGCTCAGCTGCCGGCCCCCGCTGCCTCGCTCGTCCTCGGCGCCGCCATGGCGGGGGGTCTAGATTCGCTGGAGAAATGCCTGGAGCGGCACCTCCCCCCCGAGGAGCTCGGCGAAGTGAAGCGGATCCTCTACGGGAACCTGAGCAGGTGCGGGAGGACTACAGCTCCCAGCAGCCCCTGCGCGGGCGTTGCTGTGGGGGGCGCCTTAGCTCGGGCGGCCTTTGGGGGTAACCCAGCTTAGGGGGCGTGGCCATTGCTGGAGGCCTTTGGGGCGCAGGTTCGCCCGAGGCGCGGCGCCCTTGCCGTGTCCAGCTGCTGTTGGCCGCCCTGGCGGTTGGCAGGCGCGCGGCGCGCGGGCTGCCTGCGGGGGTGGGGGGAGGCGCGCGGGCTGCCTGCGGGGGTGGGGGGAGGCGCGCGCTGTCCCGCGCGCGCCGTTGATTCCGCGCTTTTGCCGTTTCAGAACACTTGCCTTGCCGGCTGCGGCGCTGTCGGCCGCGAGCCAGAGGGCGTTTGAGCTGCAGGGCTGTGGATTTGGCGCTGCGCCCGAGCAGCTGAGGCAGCCCCGTGTTGTTCGCGTGGGGCTGGTTCAGAATCAAATCCCCCTGCCCACAGACACGCCCGTGGCGGAACAGGTACAGTCACCTGCAAAGGGGGCTCTGGGTCAGCGGCTACAGCTCGTCTGCTGGCTCAGCTCCTGTCACATGAGCCTGGCAGCTTCAATTCCTAAAACTCGGGCACTGAAGTCAGGGACTCTTGAGCGCCTGTCTTCACTACCGCCCCACATCGGCCCAGCTGCCACGCCTGGTAAAGACACACTATGTGGCACGAGCGTGCTCTCCCCTGGAGGTAATTGCTCCAGCCCAATCATAGACTGTCAGGGTTGGAAGGGACCTCAGGAGGTATCTAGTCCAACCCCCTGCTCAAAGCAGCACCAATCGCCAGACAGATTTTTTTTACCCCAGTCCCCTAGAGAAGTGGAAGCTATCTCGGCGGGAGATAGATTTGCCAACTTTGGTTGGTCCCGTTCCTGGAGGTTTTGTCACGTAACAATCTTTTAATTAAAGATTAATCTTTAATTCCTGGAGACTCCAGGACAGTCTTGAAGGGTTGGCAACCCTAGAGGAGAGCATCACATCACACCCCTGAGCGGTGTAAATGATGACTGTAAAAAGAGGTAGTGTAAACAAGCTGTTAGACTGAGAGGCTGGTCTTGTGTCTCATTACAACAGTATGTAACCCCTTAACACTTCTTTGTCCAGCGATTGCAGAGGTGCACATCATCCTGAATGGTCTCTTGCAACATGTCTCATAGACTCATAGACTTTAAGGTCAGAAGGGACCATTATGATCATCTGGTCTGACCCCCTGCATGCTGCAGGCCATAAAACCGTCCCTACCCCTTCCCTGGACTCTGCTGTTGAAGTCCCCAATCCTGTTTTAGGTGACTTCAATCGGCAGAAACCCTCCTGCTAGAGATCCCTGCCCCATGCTGCGGAGGAAGGCGAAAAACCTCCAGAGGCTCAGCCAATCTGCCCTGGAGGAAAATTCCTTCCCGACCCCAAATATGGCGATCAGTAAGACCCCGAGCATATAGGCAAGAGTCTCCAGCCTGACCCCTGTCAGCCATTATACAATTTACCTACCATTTCTTGGTTTTCCTTGACTACTATGTTTTACCATTAAACCATTCCCTCCATAAATTTATCTAACTTAATCTTAAAACCAGACAGGTCCGTCGCCCCCACCGTTTCCCTCGGAAGGCCGTTCCAATATTTCACCCCTCTGACGGTCAGAAACCTTCGTCTAATTTCAAGCCTGAACCTCCCCACGGCCAGTTTATATCCATTCGTTCTCGTATCCACATTAGTACTAAGCTGGAATAATTCTTCTCCCTCCCTCGTATTAATCCCTCTAATATATTTAAAGATAGCAATCATATCCCCCCTCAGCCTTCGCTTTGTCAGACTAAACAACCCAAGCTCCTCTAGTCTCTTTTCATACGACAGGTTTTCCATTCCTCTGATCATCCTAGTGGCCCTTCTCTGCACCCGTTCCAGTTTGAGTTCATCTTTTTTAAACATGGGAGACCAGAACTGCACACAGTACTCCAAATGAGGTCTCACCAGCGCCTTGTACAACGGAAGCAGGACCTCCTTATCCCTACTAGATATACCTCGCCTAATGCATCCCAAGACAGCATTGGCTTTTTTCACCGCCACGTCGCATTGTCGACTCATAGTCATCCTGCGGTCTACTAGGACCCCTAGGTCCTTCTCCTCTTCCGTTACTTCTAACCAATGCGTCCCCATCTTGTAACTAAAATTTTTATTAGTCATCCCCAAATGCATCACCTTACACTTTTTACTATTAAATTTCATCCTATTCCTGATACTCCAATTCACAAGCTCGTTCAAGTCTCCCTGCAGGATATCCCTATCCTCCTCCGAATTTACAACGCCTCCCACCTTCGTATCATCCGCAAACTTTATCAGCCCACTCCTGCAATCGGTTCCGAGGTCAGTTATAAATAGATTAAATAAAATGGATCCCAAAACCGAACCTTGAGGCACTCCACTAGTAACCTCCCTCCAACCCGACAGTTCACCCTTTAATACGACCCGCTGCATTCTTCCCATTAACCAATTCCTTATCCACCTCTGGATTTTCATATCGATCCCCATGTTTTTAAGTTTAACCAATAATTCCTCATGGGGTACAGTATCAAATGCTTTACTGAAATCCAGGTATATTAGGTCCACCGCATTTCCCTTATCTAATAAATCCGTTACTTTCTCAAAGAAGGAGATCAGATTCGTTTGGCACGATCTGCCCTTCGTAAAACCATGTTGTAATTTATCGCAATTGCCACTAACCTCCAGGTCCTCAACTAGTTTCTCTTTCAGAATTTTCTCTAACACCTTGCACACTACAGATGTTAAACTAACAGGCCTGTAGTTACCCGGATCACTTTTTTTCCCTTTCTTGAAAATAGGAACCACATTAGCTATTCTCCAGTCTAACGGGACCACCCCCGAGTTTACAGATTCATTAAATATTATCGCTAATGGGCCTGCTATTTCCCGCGCCAATTCCTTCAATATTCTCGGATGAAGATCGTCCGGTCCTCCCGACTTAGCCCCATTAAGGCATTCAAGTTTTGTTTCTACCTCGGATACGGTAATCCCCCATCCTGAATGCCCCTCTGTAGTGGTGCTAGTATCCCTAATACCTTCATTGGCCTCATTAAACACCGATGCAAAATATTCATTGAGATATTGCGCCATGCCTAGATTGTCTTTAATCTCCTCTCCGGCAATAGTCTTCAGCGGTCCCACTTCTTCTTTCTTTGCTTTCTTCCTATTTATATGGCTGTAAAACCT
The DNA here is from genome assembly GCF_013100865.1 of Trachemys scripta elegans. Lineage (NCBI taxonomy): Eukaryota > Metazoa > Chordata > Testudines > Emydidae > Trachemys > Trachemys scripta. Next base: position 20,383,133 of record NC_048312.1, on the reverse strand, counting down.
CTTACTATTGCTTTTAATTCCCCTCGCTAGGTCCAACTCTACACGGCCTTTGGCCTTTCTCACTCTATCTCTACATTCTCTGACTTCGCTAAGGTAAGTTTCTTTACTAATCCCTCCCCTCTTCCACTCTTTGTACGCTTTCTGTTTTTTCCTAATCGCCCCTTTGAGTCGGTCGCTCATCCAGCTCGGTCTAAATCTCCTGCTTTGTAATCTTTTTCCCTTTTTTGGAATGCAGGCCTCCGACAGCTCATGCATCTTTAACTTGAAGTAATCCCAGGCTTCTTCTGCCTTTAGATCCATTAATACGTTTGCCCAATCCACTTCCCTTACCAGTCCCCTTAATTTGTTAAAATTGGCCTTTTTAAAATTATAAACCCTAGTCTTTGACTTAATTCTGTTACTCCTCCCATGTATTTTGAACCGAATTAGCTCATGATCACTGGAGCCCAAATTGTCCCCCACTACCACTTCCTCAACGAGGTCCTCACTACTTACCAGAATCAAATCTAAAATGGCCTCCCCCCTCGTCGGTTCAGCTACCACTTGATGAAGGAATTGATCAGCAAGCACATCTAGGAACATCTGAGCCCTATTATTACTACTAGCGTTTGTGCCCCAATCTATATCTGGGAAGTTAAAGTCCCCCATAATTACACAGTTTCTATTAGTAATTACTTCTCTAAACACATTAAATAGTTCCTTATCCATATCCTGGGTCGATCCCGGCGGTCTATAGCACACTCCGAGCACTATCCCCGGAGAGGCTCTAGTAGTCCTATTACCCAGTGTGAGTATTGCCCAGACGGACTCTGTGTTATCTAATCCATCAACTATTATTTCTTTACAGCTTATTTCACTATTGACATACAATGCCACCCCCCCACCTTTACCTTTGTTCCTGTCTTTCCTAAACAGCGCATACCCCTCCATACCTGTGTTCCAGTCGTGACTGCCATTCCACCACGTTTCTGTTATTCCTACGATATCTGGTTTCAGCTCTTGGACCAAGAGCTCCAATTCCTCCATTTTATTACCTAGGCTTCTGGCATTGGTGTATAAACACCCTAATGTATGTCGTTTAGCCTGTCTCCCATTCGTAGCACTATAAGTTGCGGGCCTCCTTGCGTCCGTCCCCCCTGTCCTTCCTATGTCCAATCTCATCTCCCCGGCTATGTCTCCTCTCATTTTACTCACCTTTTCCATACTGGAATCTGGCGTGGAGATTAACTGTGCATCTCCCAACCTTCTCCCCAAACTTCCTAGTTTAAAGCTCTTTTGATAAGATGAGCCAGCCTCCCTCCCAGAAGTCTATTTCCTTCCCTACTCAGGTGAAGCCCATCCCGCGAGAACAGGTGCCTGTCCCCGAAAGCCTCCCAGTGGCCATACATCCCAAAGCCCTCCTTATAGCACCACTCTCTTAGCCAACTATTTATTCTCACAATCCTATCAGCCCTTTGCTGCCCTTCCCTCGGAACGGGCAGAATCCCACTAAAGATAATCTGAGCCTCTATCTCCTTGAGCGTCTTCCCCAGCCTAGCATAATCTCCCTTGATTCTCTCTAACGAGAACCTAGCCGTGTCATTCGTTCCTACATGAAGGATTATCAAGGGGTTCTTACCTGCTCCTTTTAGGATCCTTTTCAACCGCAGGTCCACATCGCGTATCTTTGCGCCCGGTAGACAGCACACCCTTCTGTTCTCCGGGTCCGCCCTGGTCACAGGCCTGTCCAATCTCCTCAGTAATGAGTCTCCAATTACATACACCTGCCTTCGCCTGGTAACAGTGCAATCTAGTAATCTAGTCTCTAGTCCCTCTAGTCCTGACCTGTGCCTGTTCCTATCTTCCGTTATGCTCCCCCTTACGCCTTCCTGATTCCTCCCGGGGCCCAGAATTGGTGCTGTCTCCATCAACTCCTCCCCTCTCTCTCTCGGACTAGCTGCTCTTCTCTTCTTCCTCACTCTCCCAACTTCAGCCGCCACCTGCTGCCCCTCCACCTCGCTATCCAAACACTCGAACCTATTCCTGAGTTCTATTCCCCCCTCGCTGGCCCTTCTTTTCCTTGGCCTGCTTCTCACAGTCACATGCTTCCACCTCCCATGTTCTCCCCCTTCCATTCCCCTCTCACCGTCCTCTGCCTCTACCTGCGCTGCAGGACACTCTCCTTCAGCCCCTCCTTGCCTGTCCTCCATCAGCTGCTCAAACCCCCGCCTAAACTCCACCAGGGTATCTACCTGCATCTCTAGCCCCTTAATCTTTTCCTCCAGTAACACTATCAGGCGACACTTCATACACACATACCTGTGTTCCAGCTCCCCTGCTAGGACCATATACATACCACAGCTTCCACATGCCAGCATCTGCATTCTGTCTGCTCCTGCTGCTTGGCTCATGCCTGCTTCACTCCCTGCCCACAGCACCTGTGGACTCAGAGCACACACCACACCGTGCCCTCCTGCCTCCCCCTTACCTCCTCCAATGAGAACTCCCTCTCAAACTCCCCTGTTAGCAGCCCTGNGCCCCTACAAACAAACACACACACAAGAACACCCAAGAACACACAGGACAGATGCAAATTGGGACAGGCGGTAGCTCGCCTCGTGTTAACTCCTCATATTAATCAGTCTGTTCTACCTTGTACTGAGCTGTGGCACTCTGAGCTGAGGTCTATGTTACAGACTACGTTGCTTAGGGGTGTGAAAATCCACACCCTTGAGTGATACTGATCTACAATTCCCCCCACCCCGTGTAGACAGTACTGTGTTGATGGGAGAGCTCCTCAAGGAGGTGGATTAACTACGCTGCTCTCTCGTAGGCGTAGGAACATCTTGGCTACACTTGCAGCTGTACAGTGCTGTGAGGTAAACCTGTCTTCATACAGCTGAGTAGGGAAAAGCACTGCAGTCTGTCCACACTGACAGCTGCCAGCACAGTGGTGTGGCCACACTTGCAACATTTGCAGCTGTGTTGGGAGCAGTGCATTATGGGCAGCTATCCCAGCATTCATGTGGCTGCAACGTGCTTTTCAAAACGGGGTGGGGTGGATTGTGACAGGGAGTGTGGGGGGAGAGTGAGTGCTTTTTGGAGCATGTCAGCTCTCTATTTTGCAAGTTCCGAACTCCCAGCCCCCTGCTCATTCATTTACTCACTCAAAGCAAGCTGCAAACTGTTTGCTTTTTCTCTGTAGTATGAGCTTTGAAACCGGCACTTCCGCATTCCTGCAGCCCACAACAATGGAAAGGATTGGCCACTTGACAAGGTGATTAGTACCAGGGCCGGCTCTAGGTATTTTGCCGCCCCAAGCAAAAAAAAAAATAAAAATTGGCTGCCCCCCCCCCCCCCCCCCCCTTTTTTTTTTGGCTTTTACACATTTGCACTTTGCAATTTTTTTTTTGTTTTGTTTTTGACTGTTTAAATTTTTAAAAAAATGAAAACAGAAAATTAGTAGTTAGTGAAATAAAACAATTTCCTACTAGCATACTCATTTACTCACTGGGCCGACCATGGAGTGAGCTGGGCTGTGTCTCCCTGGGCAGAGCTAGGGCTGCCCCTGCGCTGGAGGCCTTGGCATAGGCAGGATGTCAGTGCCAACCCCAGGGCTCATGTGGTCTGTGCAGGTAGGACCAAGTCATGCTGCTGGTGGGCTACCCAGCCTGGCTGTCGCTGCCGAGTAGCCAGAGGGGCCTGGAGCTGCGTGGGAGACACCGAACAGCTTTGCCTCCTGTCTCTTCTTCCCCACAAGCACGCCCGGGGCCTTGGTGCTGCCCTCCAGAGCTGGGCGTCGCAGCCCCATGCCGGCACGAGCAAGCAGTGGGCGTTGGAGGGGTGGGAGAGGGGGCTGCGTGGTCTCCAGCCAGGGCACAATCACCTCTGCTCCCCTAGCACCAATTCCAGTCTGAAATGGCTGTAGCAGCCCTGCCCACGGTCCCATGTCTTGCTATGCAGCGTGGGGAGGGGAGGAGGCTCTGAGAGCCGGGCTGCGGCCCGGCTCCCACACTGGCCTAGGGCTCCTGTGGCTGGAGGCGCAGCAGACCCCAGGAAGCCCGGCTTGGGGCAGCCTCAGCAAGACCCCAGAATCCCGGGCGGTCATCCCGTGGCGTGGCCGGGGACAGAGCCAGCCGGGTGGGAGGCACCGCCTTTTGATCTCACACGGATCGAGCTGTGCGGCTGAGGGGTTCGGCTGCTGGGGTCTGGGGCAGAACAGCCAGCAGCTACAGGAATAAAGGGAAACAAGAAGACTTTTTATCAATACATTAGAAGCAAGAGGAAGACCAAAGACAGGGTAGGCCCACTGCTTAGTGAAGAGGGAGAAACAGTAACAGGAAACTTGGAAATGGCAGAGATGCTTAATGACTTCTTTGTTTCGGTCTTCACCGAGAAGTCTGAAGGAATGCCTAACCTAGTGAATGCTAATGGGAAAGGGGTAGGTTTAGCAGATAAAATAAAAAAAGAACAAGTTAAAAATCACTTAGAAAAGTTAGATGCCTGCAAGTCACCAGGGCCTGATGAAATGCATCCTAGAATACTCAAGGAGCTAATAGAGGAGGTATCTGAGCCTCTAGCTATTATCTTTGGAAAATCATGGGAGACGGGAGAGATTCCAGAAGACTGGAAAAGGGCAAATATAGTGCCCATCTATAAAAAGGGAAATAAAAACAACCCAGGAAACTACTGACCAGTTAGTTTAACTTCTGTGCCAGGGAAGATAATGGAGCAAGTAATTAAGGAAATCATCTGCAAACACTTGGAAGGTGGTAAGGTGATAGGGAACAGCCAGCATGGATTTGTGAAGAACAAATCATGTCAAACCAATCTGATAGCTTTCTTTGATAGGATAACGAGCCTTGTGGATAAGGGTGAAGCTGTGGATGTGGTATACCTAGACTTTAGTAAGGCATTTGATACGGTCTCACATGATATTCTTATCGATAAACTAGGCAAATACAATTTAGATGGGGCTACTATAAGGTGGGTGCATAACTGGCTGGATAACCGTACTCAGAGAGTTGTTATTAATGGTTCCCAATCCTGCTGGAAAGGCGTAACGAGTGGGGTACCGCAGGGGTCTGTTGTGGGACCGGCTCTGTTCAATATCTTCATCAACGACTTAGATATTGGCATAGAAAGTACGCTTATTAAGTTTGCAGATGATACCAAACTGGGAGGGATTGCAACTGCTTTGGAGGACAGGGTCATAATTCAAAATGATCTGGACAAATTGGAGAAATGGTCTGAGTTAAACAGGATGAAGTTTAACAAAGACAAATGCAAAGTGCTCCACTTAGGAAGGAAAAATCAGTTTCACACATACAGAATGGGAAGAGACTGTCTAGGAAGGAGTACGGCAGAAAGGGATCTCGGGGTTATAGTGGACCACAAGCTAAATATGAGTCAACAGTGTGATGCTGTTGCAAAAAAAGCAAACATGATTCTGGGATGTATAAACAGGTGTGTTGTGAGCAAGACATGAGAAGTCATTCTTCCGCTCTACTCTGCTCTGGTTAGGCCTCAGCTGGAGTATTGTGTGCAGTTCTGGGCACCGCATTTTAAAAAAGATGTGGAGAAATTGGAAAGGGTCCAGAGAAGAGCAACAAGAATGATTAAAGGTCTTGAGAACATGACCTATGAAGGAAGGCTGAAAGAATTGGGTTTGTTTAGTTTGGAAAAGAGAAGACTGAGAGGGGACATGATAGCAGTTTTCAGATATTTAAAAGGGTGTCATAAGGAGGAGGGAGAAAACTTGTTCATCTTAGCCTCTAAGGATAGAACAAGAAGCAATGGGTTTAAACTGCAGCAAGGGAGGTCTAGGTTGGACATTAGGAAAAAGTTTCTAACTGTCAGGATGGTTAAACACTGGAATAAATTGCCTAGGGAGGTTGTGGAATCTCCATCTCCGGAGATATTTAAGAGTAGGTTAGATAAATGTCTATCAGGGATGGTCTAGACAGTATTTGGCCCTGCCATGCGGGCAGGGGACTGGACTCGATGACCTCTCGAGGTCCCTTCCAGTCCTTGAATCTATGAAAGTACTCCTGTTCTTTTTGATAGATTTGAGATGGATATATGTATATCCATCTATATCTGTTTGGATATATATATATCCATCTCAAATCCAACCCAGACTGATACCGACCAAACAGATATAGCAGCTGTGTAGCGTTATGCAAAGTGACTTGGTGGTCTCGGGCCAGTTTCTAGTGGAGAGGCATCCACATAACAAATGGCAGCAACTGGCACTCTATATATATGAATGGCTCCAAATCTCATTGCCACTGCCCCTATGCCTCCTTGTAACTAGAGTTCTCCAGTGAGAAGAGTTCCTGTGTAAAGATTTTTAACTAATTAAAGAAAAATACAAACTGTCCATCACTGGTGCACTGCTTGGTTCTTCTTAGGGATGCACTAAAACATGCTTTGAGGGTAATAACGTGTATATTGCTGATGGAAGCATGTTTACTAACTCTGAGTGTGCGCATGCGCATTTCAAGCCTCAGAGCATGAGCTTCTCTCATTAGACCCAGAGCATATGCCAAAAGGAGGAGCTTGTCTGCATTTCAGAAGTAGCCAGTCCATGGCCATCCCTGCCCCCGATCATCCCATCTCTCCTTTATCCAAACATAAGCAACTGTCCCACGGATAACCATAGGGCCGATGGCCTAACTTCTAGTCAAAGAACTTCTGGTCGAAGTTGTCAGATGTATGGGGCTCAAGAGTGAAGCAACATACTGTTCCAACAAGCATTTTGTCAGTTCACCACTGTGCTAGCTCCAGGGCTGGTATTTTAGGGGAAGTTCTGGAATCTACATGTGCTTGTAGGAGGTACAGCTCTCTCTAACCTCTGCTAAGTGTCACATCTCAAAACAGCATCAGCAAGGTTTTTTGTGTGTGGCTCTTAAGGTTTATAGATCTCTAATGCACATGTAGGGACTAAAGGCCAGTTTTTTAACTGTATCTAGAATAGAATGCCTAAAGATGCAGATATGTGCTTTTGAAAATCCCATTAGGCACCTGTCTGAATGTTTAGGCACCTAAATACCTTTAAAAATGTCCTAACGCTTTAGGGCCTAATTCTGCAACCATTGCTTGTGTTGAGCAGTAACTTACCCTAGAAGTATTCTCACTGAAATTAATGGGGTGAAGTGCCAAGCAAGGTACTACTTGGTGTGAAAGGTGGCAGAACCAAAACCTTAATGTTACAAGAGAATTATGATGTATGAGTTTTTATAGAGTCAAATTTCTTACAACCAGGTGGCTGCACTGCACAGGCGAATAGAGGAGATTGTGGAGGTTGCTGCAATGTGTGGGGTCAATGTGATCTGCTTTCAAGAGGCTTGGAGTGAGTATTTTCTGTAGCCTCCCCAAGTCCAGATTCTTTGCCTTTAAAATGCTTAAATTTCTGAAAATAGCCAATTCCTCTCCATTTAACAGGTACCCTATATTTTAAAAATGTTCCACCGCAACTATGAAACAGGATACAATCCACTGATCATAATCTTTATTTTCTGAAAGAAACTTAAAAGAATCCTTGTTAACAGAGCTGTGTGTAGGTCCCATGTAGGTCTGCAAAGGCAGGGCCTGCATCTCAGCGATGCTTTTAGTTATGTTTACTGTGTGTTCTTTCACCTACTCTTCCCCTTTTCTTCCTTGGAAGTTTTGTTTGATTTAGGAAGCTTCTCAATAGCAGAAAAATAATATTTAAATGAAAATGGAGGATGTGTGGGGTTAGGACTGTGGCCAAAACCAAAATTGAAGGACCTCTTGTGAGACTGTTGGGGGAAATACGTCTTAGTCATTAATTTGTAGGTTTCTTCCTCAGACACTCCTTCAGGGGATCCTCTGCCCCGTGTGAGATAGTGGGTAATCTTCCCCTCTCGTTTCACCTATACTAATTTCATTCTCCTGATCTCTAATCATAACCACCTCTCTTCTGGCCAGCCAATCCTCCCATTTCAAATTAGTAGGGACTCAGCCTGGCTTCTTAATTGAACAAATGTTGGCTGATGACAAGGTACTGTCTTTGCTCCATAGTGTTGAGTGATTGTGTGACACTTCTTGTCCTTCCTGGGCTGATTGTGTGACACTTCTTGTCCTTCCTGGGCTATGGAGTAAGAGGAATTTAGATCCTGGTCTGCTGCATATAGAGCACTGGAACTATACGTGGCTGGTCTGGTCACGGTGTCTCTGTGAGAATGCAGCCTAGAAAATCTAAAGTTTAGAGACCCCTAAATGACACGTTCTCAAGAATCAAACTCCTTTGTACAGGGAGAAGGAGATAACAGTACCATACTCAGATGTGGTAATTATTTCTCAGTTTTCACAAAAGCAACTTCTGAACACATTTCATTGACCTGTTTTATATGAGTAAAGCAGAACCCATCCCATACCAGCTCAGTGATCTGAAGCCTTTGTATTGACTTCTCATGTTGGGATTTTTCTAGCTATGCCCTTTGCATTCTGTACAAGAGAGAAGCTTCCATGGACTGAATTTGCTGAGTCAGCAGAGGATGGTCTGACAACAAGGTTCTGCCAGAAGGTAAAAAGCTGAATTCATACCATTGTGTAGTGATCACTTTTTGTATATCAGTCTTATATGTTGTTAGAATTAAAGAACCAAAAATAATTTTCCAGCACATTCAAAGCATGTATTGTGAGAGCTAGTGAAAATGCAAATGGACAACAACACATGTGCAATATGAAACAGTTTTTAAAAAATCTTACTTTACATTTATATAGTGCCTTTTACCCTGTAGGATATGTGAGACTTCCTATCCTGATTTTTTTCCATATTTTTACTAGAAGAAAATAAGCTTCACAGCCAGTCACCTTTAACTTCTAGTCAAGAAATTCCTTTTGAATGGAACAGACTATGCATTAGTAAAGCATTACACAAAGAATATTAACTGATGAGTTAACTAATGTTCTGAAAAGTAAACACTTTCATATGATTTTTCTACATCCTTCTTCTGACATGTAACACAGAATGATGCTTTCTGTGCACCAGAGGTGACCTTTTATTAGCTGGCAGTCATTCGGCCAGGGATCGCTAAGTGAAAGAGTGATTGTGGGATAATTTTCACCTTCTGCCATCTTAAATAGTCTACAGCTCTTTTGTTTTGTAAGGGACGTTGTATTTTTCTTTATTAAATGATTCACTGACATGATCAGGTTTGTTGTGGGCCTGAATCTATCCAGATGTGATCTGACCTACTAAGCATGTATGTGTAACGACCTTATAGCTTCAGTCTGACCTAGGCCAAGTGTGGGGCACTTCTCAATGTGGGGTTAATGACCTAAGGGCAGATCCTGCAAGAAATATTCAGACTTATGGAAAAGTAAAATGACATGAGGGGAAAGAAGAGAAAATGTCATTTAACCAAAGATTAAATAACTTATCAGTACTAAAATGTAGTGCAAAATATTCTTGCTAGAATATTAAAAGGTACTGTGATGCTATGATTCCTGTGGATAAGGCGGCACCTATACTTTTTAACATAAATGCATTTACATGTGTGGATCCACTACATACTGTATAACTACAGTAACTCGTTGATCAAAGGCTTTCTTATATTTTATCTATTGCAATAAAGAGCAATTTAGGCACAGGAGCCAGCAAACAGAGCTGTAAACAGGGGAGTTTGAGTAGGAGTTCTTAAGGGGAGTTTGGGGGGAAGACTAGGAAAACCAGGCAGAGGAACAGACAGGCTAGTGAAGGGAGTGTGTGGTGTTCTGGCAGCGTTGTGGTGCTCGTGGGAGGTTTGTTTTGCTGTGGGTGGTGGTGGTTGGTTTGGTTTGTGATTCCCGGACTAACAGGACTTAGGTGGGAAGGCTATGACAGATACAGAGGCAGCAGTGGTAGTGACCCAAGCAGTGGAAGACACAATGAAGATGACTGGATGTGGAAGCTGTGGTATCTACATGATCATGGAGGGGGTACCTGAAAAGAGTTCATGCAGACAAAAGTGTTGCTTGATAGAGCTGATGGAAGAAAAGATCCAAGGCTTGGAGATGCAGGTGGAAACTCTGGTTGAGTTTAGAAGGGGGTTTGAGCAGATGATGGAGCAAAGACATGAGGAGGCTGAAGGGAAAAGCTCAGACTTACAGATGGAAGCAGGACCAAAGAACTCTGAGGGGAGACTGCTTGGTGAGGAAAGTGGACAGTGGAAGCATGTGATTAACAGAACCAGGCAGAGGACAAGATGGGCTAGTGAAGGAAAAATAGAGCTCAGGAACAGGTTTGTGGAATTGGAAAATGAAGAAGGGGCACAGCAGATGGTCACTGAAGGTGAGAGGGCAAGGAAGAAGAGAAGAGCAGCTAGTTCTATAGAAAGAGGCGAAAAGTCAGTGGAGATGATAACACCAAATATGAGCCCCAGGAGAATACAGGATGGGTTACAAAGGATTGCAAGGGAGAATAGAAATCAAGAGGACTTGCAGCCAGAGGGAACAAGGGATAGACCAGAGAATCACACCATCACCAGGAAAAGGCAGGTCTACATGACTGGGGACTCCTTACTGAGAAGAATGGATAGGCCTGTAACCAGAGCTGATCCAGAGAACAGAAGGGTGTGCTTTCTGCTGGGTACTAAGATACGGGATGTGGACCTGAGGCTGAAGGGGATCCTAATGGGAGTGGGAAAGAATCCACTGATTGTCCTTCATGTGGGAACAAATGATATGGCTAGATTCTCACTGGAAAGTATCAAGAGAGACTATGCCAGGCTGGGGAAGACGCTTAAGGAAATCGAGGCTCAGGTGATCTTCAGTGGGATTCTGCCTGTTCCTAGAGAAGGATAACAAAGTTGTGACAAGATTATGATGTTCAACAGATGGCTCAGACAGTGGTGCTATAAGGAGGGCTTTGGGATCTGTGTCTAGGGTTTTTGATTTCAAAAGGGCAAACTATAAAAAATTAGGGAAATTAGGGAAGTGGATTGGACTGAAGAACTTGGGGATCTAAAGGCAGAGGAGGCCTGGAATTACTTCAGGTCAAAGTTGCAGAAACTATCAGAAGCCTGCATACCAAGAAAGGGGAAAAAATTCATAGGCAGGAGTTGTAGAGCAAGCATCTCAGAGAAGTGATTAAGAAAAAGCAGAAAGCCTACAAGGAGTGGAAGATGGGTGGGATCAGCAAGGAAAGCTACCTTATTGAGGTCAGAACATGTAGGGATAAAGTGAGAAAGGCCAAAAGCCATGTAGAGTTGGACTTTGCAAAGGGAATTAAAACCAATAGTAAAAGGTTCTATAGCCATATAAATAAGAAGAAAACAAAGAAAAAAGAAGTGAGACCGCTAAACACTGAGGGTGGAGTGGAGGTTAAGGATAATCTAGGCATGGCCCAATATCTAAACAAATACTTTGCCTCAGTCTTTAATGAGGCTAATGAGGAGCTTAGGGATAATGGCAGGATGACAAATGGGAATGAGGATATGGAGGTAGATATTACCACATACGTGGTAAAAGCCAAACTCGAAAAGCTTAATGGGACTAAATTGGGGGGCCCAGATAATCTTCATCCAAGAATATTAAAGGAACTGGCACATGAAATTGCAAGCCCATTAGCAAGCATTTTTAATGAATCTGTAAACTCAGGGGTTGTACTGTATGACTGGAGACTTGCTAACATAGTTCCTATTTTTAAGAAAGGGGAAAAAGGTGATCCGGGTAACTACAGGCCTGTTAGTTTGACATCTGTAGCATGCAAGGTCTTAGAAAATTTTTTGAAGGAGAAAGTAGTTAAGGACATTGAGGTCAGTGGTAAATGGAACAAAATACAACATGGCTTTACAAAAGGTAGATTGTGTCAAACCAACCTGATCTCCTTCTTTGAGAAGGTAACAGATTTTTTAAACAAAGGAAACGCAGTGGATCTAATTTACCTCGATTTCAGTAAGGCATTTGATATGGTTCCACGTGGGGAATTATTAGTTAAATTGGAAAAGATGGGGATCAGTATGAAAATTGAAAGGTGGATAAGGAACTGGTTAAAGGGGAGACTACAACGGGTCAGACTGAAAGGTGAACTATCAGGCTGGAGGGAGGTTACTAGTGGCAGTGCTGGGAAGTCCCGAGTGTAGCCAACGCCTATGAGTCTAATTTAAATTCCTATTCAAAAAAGGATTTGCTCTTGGTGCACAGTGCCACAGTTCTATACCTAGCATAATTGGGGATCATCAAATTGTGTAATGTCTTTCTGCTATGTTACTAACACTAAATTTAATGGAAGGAAGAATACAAGGACGAACAATGCTTAAATGATGAGCAGCCAGTAGAATCCCGGATTTAGTTCTAGAGAGTGATTCCTGAGACATCCTTGGAAGATTCTGCCTTGCCTGAATCCTTTTGTTCCCACCTGTTGGAGTTCAGTTTCATGTGCCTCTGTATTGGTGCTGAAGAGAACCTGAATGCTTTATCCCATCACTAAAAGCCAAACATGAGATGCTTTGCAAAGAGAATAAAAATGACTAGTAGGTCCAGACTGATTTAATAAATATCTGCATAGAGTTGTCCACTTTCCATACTGTGACTTCACATGTCAGGCATTCACAGGAAGGCCTTAGCAAATGCATTCATTAATCCTTTGCTCCGGTTCTTTGTAGAAGACATCAGGAATCAGCCCCAGGGTTTATGGGAAGCTTTAGAATCTGAGGCTCAGATGCAAGTTAAGTAGAGCTGGTCAAAAATTCTGAGGAGAAACATTTTTTCAGTGGAAAATGGCTATTTGAATGAAAGGAGAATTTTCTTGGAAAATTTGTCACTGGAAAATAAGGGTAAAACAAAAATTGAAAAAAAAAATCAGTTTTCTGTTTTGTTTTTTTTTGTTTAAAAACTGATTTATTATTTTTCAGAAAATAAAAAATGTTCTTTTAAGCATGTCCCATATTTTTATTTTGTTTTACCTTTTTCGACCAGCTCTTGTTACGCAAATCCACTAAGCAGTGTACCAGAATGAAGGAATGAGAGCAGGATTACACCCTCTCCCCCTGCTTATTTCTCAGCAGTTCCTTATGCCCCTTTTGGGTGTGGGTGGATCTGGCCTACAGGTTAAAAACTGCTGTTACAGCAGAACTCATCTAACTGGAACTTGATGCTTCTGCTAGAAGGATTCAGCCTGGAAAGTTTTCACTGAGGTATCCCTCTCTGAACAAGAAAAAGGTTGTAACACTAGAGTTCCAGTACATCATATATTCATCACTAGTGCTTAGCTGAGGTCAGAATAATGCACAGAATGAAAACCTCTCTTGTATTCTACTTTGAGGAGAAAAAGATGAAAACAGAGTTAATCATAACAGGCTTTTCTATAATAGAGATTTTCTATTCATTTCTATAGCTGGCAAAGAAGCACAATATGGTTGTGGTGTCTCCAATTCTGGAGAGAGATGATGTACATGGAGGAACTTTGTGGAACACTGCAGTGGTGATTTCAAACTCTGGATCTGTCCTTGGGAAGAGCAGGAAAAATCACATTCCAAGGATTGGAGATTTCAATGAGGTGAGATGTAGCATTGCTTATAATAAACTGTACTCACTTTGTAGCTCTTGCTTGTCTCTGTATGATAGAGTGTTGGAAAGTGTAGCTGCATAACTGTCCTGTCCATTTTGTCAAGGTAGAATTGTGTGGCTATGATGATGCCACTGAGGGGTTTCTGGTGCACTCATAAATCACAAGCATGGAATATGATGCCACCAGAATCCCCAAGATGCTATTGTAGCTTTGATTTATTTTAAGTTATTTTCTTTGTTTTATAATATTTCCCCAAAATAATCTGCTCCTCTCTATAGGTTATCAACCCAATGGGCTTTTCTATACAAAGCAACTTCACACACGGGGGGAGGGATAGCTCAGTGGTTTGAGCATTGGCCTGCTAAACCCAGGGTTGTGAGTTCAATCCTTGGGGGGGCCACTTAGGGATCTGGGGCAAAATCAGTACTTGGTCCTGCTAGTGAAGGCAGGGGGCTGGACTCGATGACCTTTCAAGGTTCCTTCCAGTTCTAGGGAGATAGGATATCACCATTAATTTATTTATTTAAATATTGAGGAGCTTTATAAAAATTGTGTAATTCATAGCTATGGTGTGTCAGTTGTGGGGCACTGATGAAGTCATACTCCTGGTGAATTTCTTGTAAGCTGACGAGCCTTGTATTATATGGTTCAGGGATGAACTGTACCTGTGATCTCTTTGTATCTCTCCATGGGCACTTCTTTCAGGTGACAGGCCTATACCTGCACTGCAATTCATCCCACTTTTGACTGGACCACGAGTTTACAGCACCTTTATTTACAAACCATATTACCTCCAGCAGAGCCAACTGGATTTGACGCTGATCCAGAATTCTCTCAGGGAGCTGTAAATGCAATGACAGAGAGCAGCTTGTTCAAAACAGAGTATGATTTATTTATCTGTAGGAACATCACAAGCAGAGAGAAAAAGGTTAAAAATAACAAATGCCTAAATGCATGTTGTCTTACCTAAACCTAACCTTTCCTTGCTAGTTTAAATAGATTCTGCTTAACCCAGGCAGCCCCAAAGCATTGGGTTGCACGAAGCAGGCTGCACCCCTGCAACTATTGCCTCTCTCATAGTCAGCCCTTCCCCTACCATCCCGTCAGCATGTTGTGTCCCTCAAGATCCAAGCTGCTTTTTATCCATTTCAAAGTTCCTTTGTTTGAAATTTCCCACCCAGAGATCTCCTGATGTTTCAAGCCAAGCCCCTGGAGCTGATGAAACTGGTGTATGCATTTCTCCAGAGCGGGTTGGAGGTAGCCTTCATACAGTTGATTCATAGTATTGTCTGAGCACCAGGCAACTGACTTATGTCTTCAGTGATTGTTTCAGGTTCCTGCAAGATTTAACCCTTAGCTGCCTTTTAGCCAGCACTACAGTAATCACGAAATACTCCCCCTTCCCTACACACACACACACACACACACACACAAACATTCATAAAAATTAATACACATACCTTCCATGTTCTTCACACCTTATTTAACAGTTAAATCCATACATAATAAATACCATGTTCATACTGTATGGGCCTAGAACACTCTGTCTCAGAGGTTCCCAAACTGTGGTCTGTGCAGCACTTGCTGGTTCTATGTTTTTCTTCGTTTCCAGCTGTGAAATTTCAATGAAAGGCAGCTAAACTATATATATATATAAATACTTTCACTTTTCTATTCATGCAATTGCTGCAGTTGCCACAGGGATGTTATGTGATCACCAATGGGAGGTGGTCCATGTGATCATGGAGAAGCATCAAAACAATCGATTAACATATTTAAACAATTTGACAATTCCTACTCTATCAGCTTCACTGTAAAGGGTAAGAACACCCCACCTTGTTAAAAAGTGTTGATCCTGCTTGGAAGGGGTTAAGGATATTCTGCTGGTGACTTGTTACTCTGCCTGGATATAACAGAGGTGGTTCTGGCTCTCTGAAAAGAGAGAGACAGACAGACCTGGGGTGAGGGCTGAGCAGCTCAGACTAGGAAGAAGGATTATTCCCATCTTTATTAACAGAGAAAACAACAATAAAGTAACAAAACCCAAACCTGAGGAGGGCAGTGAGTTGGACTTCTCAGACTGGGTGGACTGTCTCTGTGGAGCAGGTTGGGAAATCTGCCAGCTTGCAATCATCCATGGCAAATCAATGAGAACTAAATGTAAAGGGGAAAAAGATTGGTTTCTAACCTTTTCAGCCCTGTGTGGGAGGGTGTATAAATAAACAAAAATCAATCCTCCTTGAGACATCAGTTAGTTGCTGTGGAGATGATTATGACCTCTGGTGAGGAATAAAGAGCAAGAGCTGATGAATTCCCTCAAGCAATAACAATCTGGTTTTCCTTCTCCAATCATAGTAGAAAAAACAGAGGACTGAGAAATAAAAATAAATTAAAAACTTACAGAATAGGCAGATCTGTTTTGAAATAGAATTATTTATTAGAACATAACTGCCATGCTGGTCCATCTAGCCCAGTATCCTGTCTCTGACAGTGGCTAGTACTAGAGTTTCAAAGGGGATTTGGGATGATTCACCTTGTCTTCCACTCCTGGCTTCTGGCAGTCAAAGGTTTAGGGTTGCCTGGAGCATGAGGTTGCATCCCTGCCCATCTTGGCTAATAGCCATTGATGGACCTATCCTCCAGGAATTTCTCTAAGTCTTTTTTGAACCCAGTTATCTTTTTTTTGTCTTCACAACATCCCCTTGCAATGAGTTCCACAGGTTGACTGTGCATTGTGTGAAGAAGTACTTATGTTTGTTTTAAACCTGCTGCCTATTAATTTTTTGCTCTTACCATTTTGACATGGAGGGTAGGGTGATCAGGTTATAAAGTCTGTAGAGAATGCAGTATTGCTACAGGAACATGTGAAAAAGCCAGGTGGCACAGTACTTATGTCCAGCAGTGAGTAAAGAGAAGTAGAAATGGAACTGGAATTTAATCTCTACAGCTCAAGAGAGCCATTTCTGTTGGATCTGTACATACAATGCAGGTATTTAGTGGCTGAGGGGTGTTGTCTTTTCACATACTGTTTGTGCCTCAGAGATCTAGTGAATTTTAAAGGATGGTAGTGGGGGGTGGGTGAACTTGAAGACAATACCTGAAGACACTTGTGTGACGAAGTGGGACTGTTCTTAACATTTCCTCTGAATACTGTGTGGGTGCCTCAGTTTCCCCCATGCATTTCTTAAGTCTCCAGTGTGCATAAATGGCCGACACTTTGTATCCTGGCAACAAATGGCTGGGGCTCTTCCCCTCTGCAAGGGGATAGCTAAAGGTGAACAAAGAGATCAGGTGACCTCCTGGCCCGGGAAAGAGACAAAGGCCAGAAAGGAGGGGCTGGAGGGGGTTTCAGTTTGGGGCTGGCTGAGTGAGTGCAGACGAGGTTGTCTGGCTTGCTGAGCCCCAGAATGGACCTGGTTGAGGGATCCCATTCTCTGTACCTACAAGCTCTGTTTTAGACCATGTTCCTGTCATCTAATAAACCTCTGTTTTACTGGTTGGCTGAGAGTTACGTCGGACTGCGAAGTTGGGGGTGCATGCAGGACCCTCTGGCTTCCCCAGGACCCTGCTTGGGTGAACTCGCTGTGGGAAGTGCACGGAGGGGCATATGCTGAATGCTCCAAGGTCAGACCCAGGAGGTGAAGCCGTGTGAGCTTCTTGCCCTGAAGACAGTCTGCTCTGAAGGAGAGGAGGCTCCCCAAAGTCCTGACTGGCTTTGTGGGGAGCAGTTCCAGAGCATCGCCCGGGGACTCCGTGACAACCTGCTTGTGGTTTTTTTTTTCCCTAGTCTACTTACTATATGGAGGGCAACACAGGGCACCCTGTGTTCCAGACTCAATTTGGAAGGATTGCTGTGAATATCTGTTTTGGGCGCCATCACCCCCTGAACTGGCTCATGTACAGTCTAAATGGAGCAGAGATTATCTTTAACCCTTCAGCTACTACTGGAGAACTCAGGTAAAGTACAAACACTTGTGGGCTGTCCATTGCTTGGGATGAGCTGTATTGTGGAGTGAAATACCTGCCCGTCCCATGTTTCCTGAAAGAGGAAAACCATACTTGTTTTTCCTAAATGTTTCTTTTGGACAGCAACATTTTAAAAATGTTTTGAATTACACTTAATTTTTTTTGGGGGGAGGGGAGGATATCAGTTTGGAGTGGCTCACAACGGTGAGTGCCTACAACAGGGCAGACTGTCAAAAGCAGGGCAGATACCCCAAACTTATGGTGTGTTCTATAATTAGATTTCACCAACCTAGTAACAAATGTGAACTCCTGGATCACTATATCAGTCTTACCATAGAGTCACAGACAGTCCCCTTAGACTCTCTAGTCTATCTTGCAACCCAGACAAAATGGACTTTCTGATTAAACGGTCACTGACACCAAAATCACACCAGATTCAGGTTGCTCCCAGTCCCAAGAGAACCATCACTTACCCCAGATCAATTGGTATCCTAGATCTTACACGAAAGGCAATACTGGTAGCCAATTCTAGAGTAAACTAACTAAAGGCTTATTAGCTAAGAAAAGGAAATAAAAGTTATTGAGAGGTTAAAGCAGGTAAAATATATGTACAGGTGAGACACAGTTTGTAATTCCAAATGGTGGTAGTGATGTAATAAATTTCCAGTTTCCCAAAAGTGTTTTCAAGGTACCAAGATTGTCTCTAGGGATCTCCACTTTGCATCTGGTATCCTTCCCTGTAAGAGTCCAAACACTCCAGAGATGAGGGATCTTTCCCTGAATCCATACTTCTAGCTTCTTCTCATAGGAAACAAGTGACAGGGTCACTACCCACATGGGCTTTTTGGAGATGGAGAGTGAGGAATGCATTTAGAGTCTTTGATCTCCAATCACCACATAAAATGACCACTTGATTTGAAATTAGCACTTTGCTATTAAAGTTCTTCATTTGCATTCCATAAGGCTTCTTTCTCAGATTGATGGGTTATTTAGTTACAGGGGTATAGACGATGTAAATATTTGCTATTACAATGGGATACAGATAAGTTAAAACAGTGCATGTAACATCCCATTACTTTTTATGACGTTTAAACACCAAATACACTCTCATACGTTTAGTAGTCACTTTGCTCTATACTGCTACACAAGTGAATTGGCCTGGCTTCTGGCTATGCATTTGTAAGCATTCAGTGAGGCCTGGGGCTTTGGCATGAGCTGGCACATGGTCTGCCAGTATCACAAGTGCATCTATTAGCTAAGGTCCAGTATTCCAGAATGTGTCAATGTATCATCTTGACACACAGTATAGTACATGTACTTTTTCATTTATCCAAATGATAGTGGAGTCTGAAAGAAATCCAGTTCTGTAGGATCTACACTCCTCTACTAGTAAGCAGTGTTGCCTGACCTGTTGATTATGTATTTATTATATTGATTCTACTCAGAGGATTAGTAGGTTCTCATCCCAAGATCAGGCCCAGTATTATTAAAATTACTATCCAGTTGGGAGCCCCGACATGCATGGTTCCAACACTCACACTTAGGAAAACCTTTTGTATTTGTAATAGTTTTATTAACACAATTAGTAAAGTCACAAACACTCCAACCCAGCAAGGTAGCTAGAGAGAATACAGAATGTGCATCTGAACATCCATATACTCATACTATTCTTTGGAAAAGGATCCAAAATGTTACTCATCACCCTCACTGTCAGATTCACTATCGCCAGTGGCCACCATCCTGGCATCTCCCAAGCCTCACATCTCACCAAGGTATGTAGGCTGGGATACAACTTTGATAAAGTTTTACGCTGAAACCACTATGCCAAATGTATATTCAGTAAGGGTTTCATTCTCTTTTCCTTATTTGTATTTCCTCACCCTACTAATGTTGGGGTGCCCTTCTCCTATAGTTACTAATTCTTTTACCTCAAGTTTATTAGCATATACATCAGTTAATTACTGTGGCACTTTGGTGGTCAGCCATCTGCTGATGTTTGTAATTTAAAATATACCAAGCCGGTATAAATTAGCATCTTGTGGTTAGCTTGTCAGCAGTTTAGTCATTCTTGCATATTACACCATTCTATCTTGGGATATCTTGTGATCTAGGGATACTCTTGGTTAGCTGTTTATGCTAAGGCTTTTTGAGCCTTGTGCGTTGATTAGTTTAACTAAGCTATTCTCTTAGAGGCCTTGAGGTTTGTGGGCTCATTGCAATACTATCTTAACTTAGACCTATGCCTTATCTATTGGCTACAGATGGTGTGATACTGTTTTATGCTCTGTGGTATAAATGCAGGTATTAAAATGTGCATTTATTTTTTTTTTAGGAATTTATACCATATTATCTTTTTTCTGTTCCCTTAATGTTGCCCTCTTTATAAAGATGCTCCTCTGAGTGGGAAATTCACTAAGCTTTATACCAGGAATCAAGTTATCAAGGAGGAAGTTATATGAATTAGTTATTTTGACATAATGGTCACAAATAGAGTTAGTGGATTCCTTGAGTCATCTTCCCTGCCCTATGTCAGGTTCTTAATTAGCTCTGTTTTAATGCTAAGAGTCAAATGGGTTAAGTTAAGTAAAAGCCGAGTTCAAACATATATATTTCTGGGGCAGGAAGTGTCTCTCACTCTTTGTTTATAGAGTGTCTAGCATAGTGGGGCCCCAATTTCAGTTGGTATCTAGGTGCTAATGTAGTACCAATAAGAAATAATAATAATGTTACCCTTTTTGACCTAAGCACTTGTTTCCGTTAGGAGAAATTGATGATGGAGTCAGGTGCAATCCTGTTTATTTACAAAGAACGTACATAAAATCCTGTTTTCCTGAATGCACTAGGAATCAAACAGCAGGAGGCAGCTATTTACTCACAGTTCCAAGCCTCTTTCCAGCCAGCACTCTACCCAAATGTGCTCTTTCTCAGTGTCACACTACAAGTGCTTCTCTGGCTGGCTGGTAGGCTTCCTGGCTACCTTTCCTTTGTGTTTGTACTGCCTCTCTGCCCCCTTCCCACACCCTGCAATCAAATCAGTATCCCATCCCTGTGTTTGTGTTCAGACCCCCACAAAACCCCTTGGCCCAGTGGTCTAATCCTTGGGCAGTGGTTTCCATTGCTTCAGCCATCACTAAACAAAGGGGCATTTAGTTTCCCCTTCATTTAGCCTGAATGGAAGGCAACTAGTATAACATGCCTAACAATTTCATCAAGGTGGGGTGATTGCCCAACCCCCAGCATAACAATAATATTAATATATTCAATAATGCTAAGCCTGTTTAAGAAGCTCACTCCTTCCCTAGGTGAGGAGCTGTTTGATAGAACATTTTGTAGGCAGCATTAGAGGACTCTAATAACTTAAGCCCCAGTAATGCAAGGAATTCTATAGGGGTGCAGAGCTCCTGGCAGAACTGAGACCATAGTGCTTCCTATTTGAGGTAATAACCACTTCCTGGGCTGAATAAACTGTCTTTGAGTCTGTCAGCCCCAGAATATGGCTGTTATCGAGGTAACAGGAAGCCCTGTTGAGTTGTTTTTAAGCTACTGAAATTTTAAATGTAATATTCAAATTGAAAGTGAAGGAAGAAAATCTTACAGAAGGAATCAACCTCTCCAAACTAACTGAACCCCCTTTAGGCCCCTGCTTTCCCTTCCTCTGACTCAGCAGGGCTTGTCTGTCCAGGATAATTGCAATATATCTTTGCTTTCATTGTCTTTAAAAACAAAGAGAGGGGACAGGCCTCTCCCAGTGTAAACTGTGTAAACATAAATGTCTGAGTTATTCTGGGAACAAGAGCCCTGCTGAATGGAACAGGAGAGAACAGAAAAGTTTTAAATCATGGAGAAGGGATTCATTTTTTTTAAAGTTTTGACAGCCCCATTTTCTGTGCTCTCCGCTGGCTCCCCTTCTCTTTCATGTACATTTGGAATTTTTCTGCATCAGCCGAAGGGATTGAAGCAGCGAGGCCAATCTTTGTTGCTGGCAAACAGCTTGAACATTCTGAATACGTGAGCCACTCGGAGTAGGGAGATTGCAGTAGCCAGAGAAGTGTGATTATGGATAAATAAGTGCATAGTGAATACATAAATCACGCACTCACAACCAAGCCCAGTACAGGGAATTGTATATTTGGAGTGGTGTGGAAGGGAACTATAATTTTGAATCAGTAAGTGTACAGCATCCTGTCACTCAGACTTCCTAAGGCAATTCTGTTTCCCGATAAGAGCTGATAGCTGCTGATTTAGGTTGTTTAATATTGGAAAATGTCCTTCGAAAAGAGTTTAGTAAATACAGAGTCACTTGTAGTGGGCTTTACAAATATCACCATTAAAATAATGTTTGTGATGTTAGTCCATTTACAGCCCATTAGGAGGAGAGCAAACAGAAATTACACTGCCTTCCTGAGGCACTTCATTGCTTTTCTGGGTGCTCCAGGCTCTCCTGATTATTAGCTTTCTTTTCTTGGTTGCTTTTTGAGGGTATAATTTTTATTGCAGGAAGAGGACTCTTGAGTCCCATGCAGAAAAGTGTCCTAGGAAAATGGAAGAAAGCTGTTCTGTAGTAACCTCTTGGCTATA
The DNA here is from genome assembly GCF_013100865.1 of Trachemys scripta elegans. Classification (NCBI taxonomy): domain Eukaryota; kingdom Metazoa; phylum Chordata; order Testudines; family Emydidae; genus Trachemys; species Trachemys scripta. The sequence goes on along the minus strand of NC_048312.1, from coordinate 20,361,091 downwards.
GTCTCTTTTCCCTCAGTATTTCTCCTTCCTTCTGTGAAATTGTAATTTGCAGGAGCCTTTCAACAAAGTCCCTTTTTCTTAGAAGTGCTGGCAATATTGGGTAGCTACATGCTGTTATGAGGGTGATTTTGAAGAGGAGTGTACACCCAGTCACTCTTGTTTTTCAGTGCTGTAGGTACTGTCAAACCATATCTTCTCGAGTGATCTGATCCCTGTGTCTCACTATGCTTAATGAAAGGAAGGCTTCCTGCGTTTTCAGTGAGACAAGGGGAGTGAAGTAATATCTTTTATGGGCCCAACTGCTGTTGATGTGAGAGAGAGAGAGAGAAGTTTTTGAACCACACAGCGCTCCTCTTCAAAAGTTAATCTAATAAAAGATATTCCCTCACACACCTTGTCTCTCTAATATCCTGGGACTGACACGGCTAAAAATACACTGAGTTTTCAGTGTCTCCAAAATCAAATCCCAGTTTCGAAAGGGACTGAGGGGTTAAGGTGGAGGAGGAGGAATTCTTTCCCATTTCTCAGTTCTTGGTTTTCTATACAGTGTGGAGACTGGTTTAATGGATAATGATTGAAATGTTACAGGGCTGCTTTTGTCAAGCTTGCTCTTTTGTTCTGTCAGCCCAGCATAGGGGAATGACTTGTTGAAAATTTCTGTGAAACCTGCAAGTAGAACAAGGGGAGCAGAAGGGGTGAAATTTTTTTTTCTAGCTTTCAGATAACCTAGTTTCCCATTGCCTGCCTCAGAAACTGCTCCTGGAGAAAGGGGGAGGGGGGCAATTAGAGCGAGAAACTTTCTACACTGCTGCAAAATATTATTTGGATTCCTGAAAATTAACATAAGTCTTCCAGACTGTTTTGAAAAAAATTTCTCCCAGTAACTTTAATGGAAGGTGCATATCTAAATTCCCTGGACTGCTTGAAAATCTCAAGCCAGGCATTTAAAACTCTCATCATGGTGGTCACCATTAAAAGTCAGCATTTGCCATGTTACCAGATAAAATAGCCTCTCCCTATATGTGGAATGGAAATAATGTTGGTAACTATGCTGAATCTGGTGGAAAATGCTGACTATTAATGGTGACCACTCTTTGTGATCCAAGATCATTGACAGGAGTTGGCTGTAGTTAGCTTTGGTTTCCCTGATCGAGAGGCTCAAGATTGCAGGTGTCCATAGCCCATGAAATATCCAAATTTATCTATGAACCATGCAAATAAACAATAACCACCACCTTTTTGTTACTATTTTGCAGCGAGTCACTGTGGCCAATTGAAGCAAGAAATGCAGCTATTGCTAACCACTGTTTTACATGTGCCATAAACCGAGTTGGAACGGTAAGTATTTGAATACTTTGCTTTGTAGCCTTAGTTTCAGAATCTATACATTTGAGCACATTTTAATCCTAGATAATGAATTGTTTAGTGCTAACGGAGTTACATGGTAGCACTAGGACACCTGGAAAACTCCTGTATTCCTCTGTATAGCATGAGATCTCCTCTCTCATGAACGTTTGCAATGTGCTTTGAAGATTGAAAGTGTTGCTATGATACCTAATAAGCAGGGAGAGTGTGAGCCACCTGCCCTGCTGCTGGCAGCCTGCATTCTGCTGCAGCTCCTTCCTATTCTTGACTTGTTCTTTCTCCGTGGTGAAGGATTTAACTAAGGGCTTGTTTACCGTTACCGGGGGATCAACGAGTGGCAATCGATGCATCGGCGGTTGATTTAGCGGATCTAGTGAAGATTCACTAAATCAACCGTAGATTGCTCTCCCGTCGACTCCTGTGCTCCACCGGATCGAGAAGAGTAAGGGGAGTCGATGAGAGAGCGTCTCCCGTCGACATCTCATAGCATGGACTCTGCGGTAAGTAGATCTAAGCTATGTTAATTTGAGTTACACTATTCACATAACTCAAATTGCGTAGCTTAGATTGACTTTTCCCTTTAGTGTAGACAGGGCCTAAGATGAATGCTTCTCCCCTTCTCGCTAATTCTCCTAGCTCCTATGCAGAACCCAGTGTCTCCTTCACTAGGATTATTGAAAATGAAATGTGTCCTTGCACTTCTGTAACAGAGCTAGTTCCTACTAGTCAGACACCTTCTCTCCTTAACAGCTGAGATCATGGAACCAATTCTACTTTCCTGTGCAGTAGGTGAGGCCTGTCTTCAGACATAGTGACACAAGGTGAATGAGGTGTAATATATTGTATTGAACCAATTTCTGTTGGTGATGGTGACAAGCTTTCGAGCTGTGCCGAGCTCTTCTTCAGATCTGGGAAAGGTACTCAGAGTGGTGCAGCTAAATACAAGGTGGAACAGATTGTTTAGCATAAGTAGTTAGCACATATTTTAAGGGACCATTTAAGGGAAGTTGTGGTGGAAACCTGTAGGGAAGTTTAGATCATTTGTCCAGAGGATGAAAATAATACCGATATCAACCTCTTTATGGGCCACCTTGAAGAAGAATTTCTGGATAAATGCACCATGAAACCAATATACCTAAGATACATCGATATTATATTCATCCTCTGGACAGATGACCTAACTTCCTTCTGGATTTCCACCACTACTTCGACTACCACCACTCATCCATCAAACTCTCTCTAGAACACTCTCACAGCAGCAACAACTTCCTGGCCATGATTAGCGTCAACAGTGTAACCTTACAGACAACTGTATACAAGAAACCCCATGGATGACCGCACTTACCTTCACAGATCTAGTAACCATCCCAAGAAATCTGTTATCTACAGCCGGGCCCTCAGCTACCACAGAATATGCTTCAAGGAGAAAGTCTGGGATACACACCTTAACACATGTAAAACCACCTTTACCAAACAAGGATACTCCACCAGAGAAGTAGATCACATCATGGAAAATCCCAAAATCCCAAGAGACCCTACTTCACTACGGGGAGGGGTGGGGGGAACCTTCCGACCACACAACCCAAGTTGTCACCTACCATGCTATACTGAAACCAGTATGGGGTATCTTTAAACAGTTACAACCCATACTCGATGGGGAGCACCTCCTGAAGAAGTCTATCCAACCCTCCTCTTCTGGCCTTCAAACAACCCACTAATGTCTCCAGGCTCATTGTCAGAAGCAAGCTCCCCATAGACCAGTACCCACCAACTCAAAGCAGCACGAGACCCTGCCATAAAAACAGATGCGAAACCTGCCGACGTATCGCTACCGCTACAATGGTCAATATCTGCCACAACACATGTTTCAAGATGTATGGGTCCTACATATGCCTATCACAACATGTAATGTACCTCTTCCAGTGTACTAAATGCCCCAGTAACAACTATGTCGCTGAAGCCAGACAGTCATTATGCTCTTGAATGAACTCACAGAAAAATCATAAAAGACAAAAATACCATATCATCCATGGGCAAATACTTTTCACAAAACAATCACTCCACTCCATATCTGACCTATCAGTCCTCATCCTCAGATGAGGAAAACTAGCACAATTCCTTCAAAAGATGAGCCTATGAGTTTAAATTCATAATTTTGCTGGACACTATAAATCATGGTTTTAATAAAGACAGTGGATTTATAGTTTATTACAATAATCTGCAATCCATTAACCCCCTTGTTTGTCCTATGACTGGAGGAGTGTTAATGGACCACTTCAGTTAATAGTTCCTTAAAACGTGTTAGTTACTAAACAATCTTGTATTTAGCTGTGACACTCTGAGTACCTTTCCCAGACCTGAAGAAACGCTCTGTGTAGCTCAAAAGCTTGTCTCTTTCACCAACAGAAGTTGGTCCAATGAAAGATTATACCTCACCAAAGTTCTCTCTCTGATATCCTGGGACCAACATGACTACATCAACACTGCAACATTCAGAGCTAAAGCACATGCAAATTCTTTGTTGGGCACCTTAGTGTGTATATTTTTGTAAGGTGCTCTCCATGAATCTGGCTTTGTGTCCACCTGGTTAGACCATACGTTCTTCCTTTCTATTATTTGCAAAGACTACCTCATTTAAATCTCTCTTCTCCCACCCCCATACCAGAGCTGTTCTCTCCTTGGATCGTTAACCTGTTGTGGTGGAGGGGCTTGTGTGTCCCAATGACCCTCAGAACTATGTCGTCCAGAGTCTTGTACTCCTGGTAGGATCACTTTTGGCAAACAGTTCTGAGGTGAAGTTCCAGATGAAGCACGGTCCAGACTTCACCTCGAACTGGGGGAGGGATAGCTCAGTGGTTTGAGCATTGGCCTGCTAAACCCAGGGTTGTGAGTTCAATCCTTGAGGGGGCCACTTAGGGATCTGGGGCAAAATCAGTACTTGGTCCTGCTAGTGAAGGCAGGGGGCTGGACTCAATGACCTTTCAAGCTCCCTTCCAGTTCTAGGAGATAGGATATCTCCATTAATTAATTAATTAATTAAATTAATTCTCAAAACCCCAATGGTGGAACAGGTGTATTTGAGGACTTGTTAGTTCTCTGCGGCTGTGAAGGCAGATGAGGGCTGCAGCAGGACAGAGACCTCCAGATGTCTCCGACTCCCCTGCCACCGGGTCCAGGGCTCCTTCCTGTCAAATTTCATAAGGTTGCTGCCTGCGCACCAGCTCCCCCACATTAAAAGATTTCATGCATAGGCCTCTGCCATGACCAGAGTTGTGACACTCTAGTATTACTACTCATATTCCCCAAAGTGCTGTGAATACAATGCTGTCACCCAAGCAAATGCCTGTCTTCCAGGCTAGTCCATCCTAAAATTCTAGCAAGACAGTCACTACCTTAAATCTAGAAACTAGGTGACACTGAAGATTCCCTTCTACAGGAAATGTTTGATCGTAAGCCAGACAAGTCTTAAAAGATGTATGCCAAGCATTAATTAATATGTTAGTATATTAAACATTGTATTGCAGCAAGAGCCTCTTGCATGAAATGAGATTATAGTGCCATCTACAGCCTCATTTCAAACGGCCTTTGTTTCACAGGAATACTACGTGAATGCATTTACATCTGGAGATGGTGGGAAAGGTACGTTCAGCAAATACCTTCATGTGTTGCTAATTGTTGATTTTGAAGCATGAAGAGTTATCTTTCCGGCTATCTGCCGGTAGTTTCCATATCTAAGAGCAGCCTTACTTCCCAGAAATGCCACTGTCATAGAAACTACAGGCAACTAGTAGGAAAGATATCCAAAGTACAGTGGCATATGGTCATTGGAGGTGCTTATATAGGGCTGTTATATCCTTCCTAGGGACTCCAGTCTGTCTGATCCCTGGAAGCTTTCAAGGCAAAGCCCCATAAATTTGCCCTATGTTGTCAGTGAGATTTATGATGATGCATTAACCTTCGTGTTCTGACTTTAAATCCATGCCAGAAATTCTCTTACCAAGTACTGTTGATACATACACAAGTTAATGTGAAAATGATTAGCTTCATATAGTCCATATCCAGACACACAGATGATCTATTGAGTCTCATGTGTTTTTGTGAATCGTTTACATAAAGTTATAGGTTCTGACATGCCGAGCCACATGATGCTGAAGATGGGGTGCAGAGCTAAGACATACAGGAGACTCTCTTACTGGACTTCTCCATTTTACTGCTTCATAAAACGTTGCCTCTTTACAACAATTGTCTGAGTCTGATGTGGTTATAGCAGACTCCCAGAACCTTCCTTTAGGCTGTCGATTACTCCTGTTGTAATGCCTATTTTATAAATAGACAAATGTGCAATTCCCAACAGATATGTCTTCACTGCAGAGTTAAGATGAGTGATCAGCACCTGGATTAATCTAGCCCCAGCAAGGGGAGTGCAATACCTGTGTGACCGTGTCCTCACTGACACTGCATTCACTATGTTGCTATGACTTTTGAGGGTATATCCCATCGTTCTTTGTGCTGCAGTAAGCTGAGACACCCTATGATTCTTTCCCAGTGAATCATGGTAGAACTTGTCTGTCTTGGGCACATGGGAGAAATTGTGGGAAGCCATTGGAGGTGTCAGTGCATGAGTGATTTAGCCTGCATCTTTACTGCAAAGTGGATGAGTTGTCAGCCCAAGTGGAAGCAGCACAGGAGCTCTCGCCTATACAGCCAGCCAGCCTGAGTGTAAAGCACCACCAGATCCAGGAGAGAGGCTTTTGTGTGAATGGAAGTGGGGTGAGGGGCAACACCTGACTAAGAGCCCAAATTAATTGCAGTGAAGACGTACCTTAGAGGGGTTTCACAGGAGCAAACCAAAATATACTTGGCCAGTTTTATTCTGTTCTTTAATTTATATCATTATAAATGGTGAGAACATGACGGGCAAAAGTAAACACCAATTATAATTCAGAAATAAGAGAAGAAAGAAAAGAATAACCTAATGCATTGTTGTGTTCACTACAGGCTTGAACAAAAGGATAAGTTATAAAAATCAAATAAACTTGTACTCTGTCAGATTCCCTGATTATCTATTCAGAAATCCAAAAGAAGTCTGAGATTCTGAACTGCTTTCTCTTGGGGTAGATGTAACCCACCAATATTCACTTGTAGCCTCAGCATTTGTCCTATGGGAACCACCATCTTCTCTGTTTATTTTCTGGCCTCAGTCTGAGTCTCAGCCAACTCATTTGCTACAGATCCTTGTATTGGCCTGACATTGGAGCTCAGTATTAGCAGCTGCTGCATGAAGGTGGCTAGTGGTTGCTATCTCTCACTTTGATTGCCCACACTGAGCAGTGCAGAACTTTCGAGGTGTCTGATGCTTTTGATCTTGTGGCCAATCATTTGATCCCGTTGAAGATATTTGCATTTTTAATAAGATTTTTCTTCCTCCTATCTCAATGTTTTATACTTTGGTCCTGTACTGAAGAGCTAATTCTGTGAACTCTGTCAGTTGCTTTGAAACACATTGCGATGTCACAGTTGGCATTTACTTGATTGTAGGCTAGATGGGAGAGAGAAACAAAGCCCTTATTTAAATGCAAATAGTTTTAATAATTAGCAAGCACAGTAATCCATTATGAAAAGCCTATGAAAGTTGCGTGGATTCCTGTTTGTCTATGTGAAAGCTCTCCTCTGTGGGAAAGGTAACTAATGGTTAGAGCTACAGTTTTTTCCTGTGGCTTCACTGTGGTGGCTTGTTGAGTTAAATGAGGGCACAGCTGGGTGAAAAAATAGAGGAAGTTATCCTGAGTTTCTCAGGGGAAACAACATGTGAGGTTGCATACTTATTTGCCCATGGCATTCTACGTTTATTATTATTATTATTTATTTATTATATTTTTTATTTATTAAGCCCACCATGACTTGGGATATTTTTATGGCTCGAGTTATGTGGCTGCGCCAGATGGTAGTCGGACACCTGGACTTTCTCGCACACAGGATGGGCTTTTGGTGACTGAGGTGGATCTAAACCTTTGCAGGCAAGTCAGTGACAAATGGAGTTTTAAGGTAAGTCCTTATTCTCTAAAGCAGGGGTAGGCAACCTATGACACGTTCGCCAAAGGCGGCACGCGAGCTGATTTTCAGTGGCACTCACACTGCCCGGGTCCTGGCCACCAGTCCGAGGGGCTCTGCATTTTATTTTAATTTTTAAATGAAGCTTCTTAAACATTAGAAACCTTATTTACTTTACACACAACAATAGTTTAGTTATATATTATAGACTTATAGAAAGAGACCTTCTAAAAATGTTAAAATGTATTACTGGCACGCGGAAACTTAAAGTGAATAAATGAAGACTTGGCACACCACTTCTGAAAGGTTGCCGACCCAAAGGTTGTAAAGAAACCTGGCCAGTTCTCTAAGAATAGTTTGCTAACTTTTATATGACATTGAATGGGCCTTACACATTAGTTTTTGTGGAATTTAAGCTGTTGCTAAAAAATGAAACCTTCTGGTCCTTATGATTCTGAAGATCACACTCAGAAGGTTAAGTGGTGGATTGCTCACTTCCTGAGCCTGCAGACAGCCTGAAGCCAGACATGAAAACTGCCCCCATTCACCTCTGAAGCCTCCTGCTCTATTTCACTGTGGAAGTGAATTAAGCTAAATGGAATTTAGGCCACTTTAATTCTGAATGAGAGCATCCACACGGGTTTACTGTGGTTTAACTAATCTAACACATCTTTAGTTAATTTAGATGAACTTTCCTGAGGGTAGGTCTATACTGCAATTAAAAACTCGCAGCTGGCCCATGCCAGCTGACTTGGGCTCATGGGCAAACAGGCTAAGGCTCTGTTTAATTGCGGTGTAGATGTTCGGTCTCAGGCTGCAGCCCAAGCTCTGGGACCCTCCCACCTCACAGAGTCCTAGAGCCCAGGCTCTAGCCTGAGCCTGAATGTCTACACAGCAATTTTTTCAGCCCTGGAGCTTGAGCCCCGTGAGTCCGAGTCAGCTGACCAGGGCCAGCCACATGTTTTTTCGCTGTGTAGACATACCCAAAGAGTCCACATGTAGTCAAGCACTTAGTTTTAGTCCTCAGAAGTTCTATAGGTCTGGAATTTCGATCACCCTTTCCTCCTGAACCCAATATGCACCTTGACTCCTGGCAACAAGTAGGATAAACCCTCTAGCTAGTGACCTTTACAGTCTGTCATCCTCCTCCTGCTTGAGTTCTTCAGTGATACTGTATTCCAGTGTCTAAACCAGAGGTAGGCAACCTATGGCATGTGCGCCGAAGGCGGCACGTGAGTTGATTTTCAGTGGCACGCTCACTGCCCAGGTCCTGGCCACCGGTCCGGGGAGCTCTGCATTTTAATTTAATTTTAAATGAAGCTTCTTAAACATTTTTAAAACCTTATTTACTTTACATACAACAATAGTTTAGTTATATATTATAGACTTGTAGAAAGAGACCTTCTAAAAATGTTAAAATGTATTACTGGCACATGAAACTTTAAATTAGAGTGAGTAAATGAAGATTTGGCACACCACTTCTGAAAGGTTGCCGACCCCTGAAACTCAGACATGGTAACAAAGAATTTTAGGTCTTTATCTGTACAAAAATACATCCAGCTTCCTTGTGTTTTGCTCTGGCATACGCCTGTGCCATATGTTCTTATATATTCTGTGACATACTGGACCTGGTGGCTGTGGTATACTGGGTACTGAATTTTACATCCTCAGTAAAATGAGGGGTCATTTCAGCAGAACGAAGGTCTTGGTCATCAGAGAATACACAGGGGCCCCTCAACTGTAACAGCACATTTTAGATGCATTCAAATGTGGACATTATTATTGCAGTATGAAAATGAGTAGTACAATATCCCTTGTGCTGTTTTTATATTTGGTTGTTTATTTTATCTGCCCCCACGTCTTCTGTTTCCAGTGTGCTGCAGTTTTGTATTGACAGTGCAAACCGGCATTGCTGGAAGTTTTGGAAGCTGAGTAGAGGACAACTGGGGCTTTTGACAACCAGAAAAGAGTAGGAAGCAGTTTACATTTTTGTCATTTGATGGAAATACAATATCCCCTTTCTACTTATGAACAGCCAGAGGTGGCTTGACATTTGGGGGTGATGGGCATGACCTTCTTGCTCCCCACCCAGACAACCCTTGACAGCAACCACATATCCCCATAACTTGCTCCAGGATCTGCCACTGCATCCAGAAGCAATGGATAAGGACATTAACTGTATGTTTCTTCTAAAATGATCAGCAGTGAAATAATTAACCATTGTCCTCATTACATTTCAGAATTCACTCTATTGCTGTGAGAGGAGCAAGTTCACTCCCCTCAAAGCTAATGTTTCAGGCTGCTTGCACACTCAGGAAGACAGCAGTATCAAGTCACATTTAGAAAGCTTTCTTCACAAGTATAATGGCTATAAACTTAGTGTGAAAAGTGACTGTAAAAAGAGCAGCATGGAATTCATGTTTTATATGGCTATTTTACACACACACACTCTCTCTCTCTCTCTCTCTCTCTCTGTTCTTTCTATCATCCCTGAAAAGTCTGCCTGGGATCTGAAAATCAAGATGGGTTCTTCCCTTACTGTGCATCATCACCAGATGATCATGCTACCACAATGGGAGCTGTATAAGTTTCTACATAGATACAGGTTCTGCAGACCAAATGCTACAGTGACACCTGTGCAAACCCATTGAAAGCAGTGGGGTTTTCAGGTGTTACTGGGAGCATCATGTGAAGACTTCTCACTTGTGTAGTTCCACTACCTTCATTGGATGTACATTGGTGTAACTGGAATTCAGTACATAATTCTATCAGTGCACAGCAAAGAGACTCAGCTCTCACACTCACCTATGTTAGCCCTGCAAAGGTAACACAGGTTAAAAAAAGCTGTAAGAATTTATTTTTGTCACTTGTCAGCAAATGTGACTCTGAAAACACACACACGGAGTACATGTGCTGAGCAAGACGGTGCCAATTTTACATAGTCACTTTGCACCATAGAACTCCATTTGTAATGTGTTTTTAAATGAGAGCTTAGCTTTTGCAAGAGACTGCTTGTGCCAGGGCATTGGTAATTTTTGAAGATTGATGGAATTAAGACCTTCCATTTCTTGGTAGTTAATGTTTCTTTTTTTAAAAGTGATGTAAATCAATATTTTCTATTGAAATTCCTTCAACTGATCATCTGTAATCCTCCCTGGCAGTGGGGAGGAGAAGGAGCAGCTAATGGGAAGTTACTGAAATAGGCTACAGCTTTGCTTTTCTTTTCCAGATGACTGGTAGATACAAGATGTATGCAGAGGAACTCATGAAGGCTGTCCAACTTAACTTTGCACCCAATATTATTAAAGAGTAGCTGTGACGGTGTCCTCTGGTAGGAGAGCTCTTACACCAAGGTGATAGCATCTCCTCCTTTACAAAACAAAAGTGATCTATGTATGTTAGTCTGCAAAAGTCTCCATCTTCTATTATCTTACAGTTGGTACTGCAACTGAAACTTGGCAAGTGCAGGTACAGTCACTGCCAGTCAAAACTTACTATACATTTTTATAAAGCACTTACTGCAAAGCGATGAGCAAATGATAGCGGGCTGGGTGAGGAACTCACCTGGTCAGATTTAGCTTAAATTCTGAAATGTGCATTATACTGTATGAGTGTTGGTGATATAGCATATACAAAACCAATCTGGCCCTGAGGAAATGCTAGTGCACTTTCCCTACATGCTTTGTTTCAGTGGGATAAAAATGTCAACACTTAAAAGCTTTGTCTGAGACTTTCTGACACCTGTCTCCTTTTCTTTGTATGCCAAATCAGTCCTATCAGAAGAGTATCAGGAATACAAGCATTGACTCTTGGTACTTCCCAAAAGGAAGCGCTAGATAAGGAACTGACTGTATTTCCCCTCACTTCACATGATAACTTTACATTGTTATAAGTGGCTGAACGCCCGTGCTGTCACACAGGTGTAATTTGTTAAGTCATGTTTATGAAAAAGCCCAAAATGGCTCTAAACAAAAACTACCATCTGCTATTCTTGTAGCTGTTTCCATTGCTTCATATTGCTGCAGACGGGGGGAGGAATAGCTCAGTGGTTTGAGCATTGGCCAGCTAAACCCAGGGTTGTGAGTTCAATCCTTGAGGGGGCCATTTAGGGAACTGGGGTAAAAATCTGTCTGGGGATTGGTCCTGCTTTGAGTAGGGGGTTGGACTAGATGACCTTCCGAGGTCCCTTCCAGTCCTAGAATTTATGAATCTATGATTCTAAGCTTCAGAGTGGTGTTTGGGGTTAGTGGTGTGTGCTGGTTGTGTCTATTTGTGTGGGTTATGTTGTGCTAGGAGATTTATGTTGATTTTTGTGGCTGTGGCAATTGGGCCAGGTAATCCAGCATCTGTGCAGTTTCCCTAGTACAACCAATGAAATTATTGCATGCAAATTAGCTGTAGAGTAAGGTGGTTGTGTTACCTCTGATATTACAATGGTCTAGAACCCTCGGCATAGCATAGAGATGCATGCCTTACTATAGCTGTACACCACCCAGGTGTAATACGTAAGGTCAAAATGGCTGAGAACTTAAAAATTGGATGGTAGTAGGCCATGAAACTCAGTGATGATGGAACCTGGTGATATTGTAAACAGAGCTTTCAAGCCATGCTTGGACCTGTTTCCATTGCTTCACACTGACTCAACAGACATTTTAGGCTTCAGAGTGCCATTCCTAGAATCTTACTATATGGATGCTGCCACACTACGTATTTCAGCTTGTGGACATTGTACCTCTTAGGTTATTTATCTTGCTGGGGAGGTAATGACCTTAGCATTGCTGTTCCACCATCTGACTCCTTAGAGCCAGGGTACCCAACATATGGCCCATAATCCTACACAGCCCACCAGAGCATTCATAAGGCTGCAGCGGGGCTCAGACTATCAGCCCCAGGTGGCGGGACTCCTGCTGTCGGCTGAAATCTTATTAAGATATGTAGAATCTGTTTGGCCCACACAAGTGTGCTTAGGTTTATGTGGTCTTCTAGGATAATAAGGTTGGGCACCATTGCCTCAAGAGAATTGGTGTATCTAAATTGGTGGTTTAAAAAAATGAACTGCATGTCCTATGTATTAGTTTTACACGGGAAAATACGGAAGGAAAAGGTCTGGCAAAAAACAGAGTGGTTGAAGTTAGGATCTTATGTCGGTGCCCAAATAAGGATTTAGGAGCCTAATTTTTGGCAACCATATTTTAAAAGTCTTGGCCTCTGTCCTGTAAAAAAAGATTTAAAATGAAATGTGTATGGTTTGGCTTGACTTAGTAAAGATAAAAGGAGCCTGGGGGCTATTCAAAGGTTTTTCAAGGATAAGTAATTTATTTAAAGTGAGCCAAGGGTCTAAAAGTATAAAGGATGGAATAAAAATAAGAAAAAGATTTGTTTGTAGAATTCCCAATAAAAAAATTTAGTGGTAGAATTTTCTTAAGAGAATTGGTGGAAGTTCCCTTGTTTGGGACACTTATGACAAGTGATCAGTAAACAGAGTGTGAGAAAGTAATCCTACAACGGCAAGGGATAGCACTGGGTACTTTTGTAGACCTTTTCCAGTGCTAAAACCAAACTTGTCTGTAATACCAGAGTAACTCCATTGAAATCAAAGGCATTATTCTCTTTTATACTAATAAATTTTAGTTCAGAATCTAGCTCTTAATATCCAATTTGTATCTTAACCATCTTAATGCTCTACAATTTAAAAAATCTCAGTCAAGCAGGATTAAATGCTACACATTCTATTAGGGCTTTAATCTAAACTCCATGAAGCTATTATGAATGTTGCTTTCTAGAGCATTGATTAGTTTGGCCGTGAAGGACAGACAGCTTTGTAGCGAGACATCTTTTTAAATTACTGCCAAGCCAAAAAGAACTCTAACAGTGTTCAGTACTTTGTAATGGAATGTATTACTATTGCAGACTTTCATAGCACTTCAGGATTTTGTCGTCTTATGTTCCTGTAGCCAGTTTTTAAATACAGGAAACTAAAGCTTCTAAGCAGGGCCCCAAATTACATGAACAAAAAAAAGTAAGAAGGCTGCCTAGGAAGTTTTTTCTGTAGTATAGGTGAGTAGCTTCCAACCTTCAGTCCAGTGACTGTTCCACTGGAAATACAACCATTGCATAATCCATGAGTATAACAAATGATAGTGGAATTCATTCATATCACATGCAGGAACAGACCATGTGATGTGAGTGGGGAAAAAGGGGGATCAGTAGTGAGAAAGAAATGTAATATTTTTAAGCTTTGTTCATAACATGCATTGGATCTGTCTGCTCACTTTTACTTTTTCCTGTCTCTCCCCGTGTCACACCCACAGTAAGCACTTAATCCAAGCAGCACAAGAAAGCAGGGAACCCCAGCTCTGTGGCAAAACAAACTGCCTGAAATGCTTGTAAGCAGCAGGACTGGTTCTCTCTCTGCAGGGGGGTATTTCTGCCTATCTTCTGTTATCTCTCTCTATACCACCACCTCCAGGTTGAGATTTGGCCATATTTATTTTTTATACAAATTAACTGTAGAGTCTGGGATTTCATTGCTTTCCTTCTATTGTTTTGTATTATAAAGCATTTAATACAGCCCACCTAGAACCGGATAGTGGCCCCCAAACAGGACGTGACCTATTAGTTGGGAATCATTGGTGCAGATAAGGCTTCTGTGTATTGATCCCATTAAAAGTATGTAAACACTAACAAAGGAAACTATTGCAAGGATGATAACATGTTATGGTTTATCACATAGTTTGACCTTGCAGCAGTTTAGCACATATACCAACCCCATACCGTACCACCATAGTTCAACAAATGCCTTTGGGTACTCCTGTAGTACCCAGTAATGGTGCTAGAGGCACAGAGCCTTTTAAGGAACCTCCAAAAGCCCAGCATGGCATTGTGAGATGGAATTAGAAGAAATTGGTGTAGATTGCACCAGTGCAGAGCTGAAGATCTCAACCAAAGAGTTGCACTCAGCTAGGATACTCACTGGTTGTGTGATGCCTAAGACAACTGTAGTGTGTGGATAGCAATGGTACATGGAATGCTTTGAGCTTGGAATATAACCAGTTTTGCTTCCCTTTTTGTTTGCCTAGTATAGTCTGATGTAGTGATGTGTGTGGGAAAAGTGAAAGGAATATGAACCTAAATCCTAATGACCGCATACCCACAGCTGAAGTAAATATTTGTCTCTTAAGAGTTTCAAAATGGCAGTTTCAGCTAATTGTATCATTTCTAGTTTAATACATACTTCTTTTAAAGATCTTGACACATTTTTGCATAATAAACTGGTTGACAAATACAGCTGCTACACTGTGCTATGGGGTTCACTTAAAACCTTTATTGAGAATGGCTCAATTACAGACAAAATATATTTATGTATAAAATTTCTCTGCATGTAAAATATCCCTTTCTTTGCTGTGGACGATATGAATAAAACAAGATATTACACAGAAACATTTTCAGGGTGAGCTTTTTGATAAGCAAATTTCTAACAGAAAAAAGATAAGACATTCTTTATTTTTGCCCAATTAACTGCTTTCTTACCCTAAAGTTTGACTCATGCCTACTCAATTTCAGCTCTACTCAAATATGGCCTTCACCTCTTTTCTCTAGGCTCATCTTCCAGGGCAGTCTTCACTTGTTTTCCCTGCCTGTAGGAGATCCTGTGGCAGTGAGGGGCTCCTGTTTTCTTCTTTGTCATTTAATCAGCTGTAATTTAATCTTTAAATTCCATTTAACTATTTAAAATCCAGCCACCCAAATACTGATTAACCCAACAGCAGTAAAAATGATTACACCCATATAGCTGCTTCCATCATTTACATGAGGTATTCTTACAATGAGACAAGATTCCATTTTGCCTTTGAGTTGAATACATGCAGTCTAATGTCTGCTCCCAAGTTGGTTCAAGACCAGGATCTGAACACCAGAACCAAAGCTGTATGGCAACATATCATTACTCTTAACCCCGCTGTAAGAACGATTTTCATTGGGCTAAACACACCCCTTTCAGAAAATAAATTCCATGGTGCTTAAATTATATTGGAGGAGTTATGGGATGGGGGGAAAAAAGCACAGATTAACAAAAGATACTGAATAGTTAGTTTACAGATGTGTTGTTAGTAACATCTAAAAATCCTTCACAGTGAAGCATTACACACAAATGGACTTGGACATACAATTCTCTACGGCAGTGGCCAGCTGGTAGCTTAGCCAGTTTTGTAGGCATTATAAGGCAAAACCTGTTACTGGTTTTGGCCACAGGCCCTCTGCAGTGATTGTAATGGAACTTCTGATGCTTCTGTTCTGTCTGCCACTAACTTGTACCCTAATTCCCAGTCATCTTCACATGCAGCAGGTGCCCAAGTGCATTCCAGCCACACCTGCTGTAAATGAGTTCTGATTGAAAACACATTTCCATCAAACTCGTTTTTCAGATTTTGCAAAGGAACGGCATTTCTACTCACCTGCTGCTGTATCTCAGGCACTGAAGACAGGAGCACTCTAGATTATATTGAACATACCCCATCAAGTACTTTTTGGTACTCTCCAGTGTTTGCAAGCCACCTAGATTAGAAAATGTTTTTCCTTACAACTTTTATCCTTTAGCGTGTTGCTAAACACTGACTCCCTGTACTCTGTTTTCACCAGAAAGGGTGCTTTTTATTTACTACCTGCACCATCAGGGATTACAGCTTTAGGCAATGGGTTTAAGATGCGTCTCCTCAGCTGGTTGTCTAGGTACAAAACATATCATGTTATAGTGCTTACATCCATAGCAACGTTTTTTCTTTTGTTTTTAAAATCATTTTGGAATTTGGAGGTGAGTTCAAACCAGTTATAATTTTAGAGTAGACCAGATTTTGGGCCCAAAGGATTTGCCAGCGTGACTTTAAGTCAATTGTACATTATCTGAATCCTCAGCTGAAAAGGCTAAGTATAAAACCAAGCACATTTCTATTGTAGTTAAAGTCATAAAGCTAAATTTCAAGACACGATGAGACTGGGAGTCAAAATTTGTAGGAAGTGTAAGGTCAAAGCTGAATTATTTCCTACATTTCAGTGCTTCTCTGCCAGGCAGGTGATCCCAGATAATATGTTAAAGGGGCTACACACAGCCTGCTGCAATCTTACAGTTTAGCTTAAAGCATCAGACTGCAGTGAGGACCCTGCTGCTTATTCCAGAACACAGCTGTAGAGTGAGAAGAGGTAGAAAGTCTGGGCTCCTGCTATAACATCTTTGGACTTCAGCCAAGAGAAGTTTGTTCTCCCTGCCTTCTCAATTTGAAGCAGAGTTCTGAGCCAGGCTCCTGGCAGTATCTGTTCCTGGGAAATCCCTCAATAAATCTCAACAACAAATGCTGAACCTCAAATTACAATACAGGCTTCGCGCAAAATCTGTTCTCTCTCCTGCCAGACATTTAAAATAACCCTCTGCACACAAGGCATAAACCCTCAGTGCTTGGGTGACTACTTAATGCATTTACTTAATCAACAGTTTAAAAACTGTACCTAGACTTGATCCCTGGATACTGCAGAGAGAGAGAGAGAGAGTGTGTGTGTGTGTGGGGGGGGATGTTTCCAACCCTTTGCACACAGACTTAAAATTTCTTAGGCCCAAATAAAATGTCACCAGTCAGCCTTTTGGGGCAACACAGAACTTTGGTCAAACCATTCCTAGAAACGTTTTAACTCATGCAAGATAACTCGGTAGGCAAAATGACAGTAGGTGCTTACTACTTGGAAGGAGTAGCCTATAGCCCTTAGCAGGAAGACTGGTCCTCCACTGACAATAAGATCAAACTGCAAACTCAATTCCCAGGTACAGGTGGTGAGAGCAGTCAAGCTGGGTTTACACAAGAAGCTTGCTTTGTAAGTGGTATTTCATTCCCATTATGCAGGCAATGCTGATAGAATCTGCCACAGTATGTCAACAGCTGACAAGTCATTTTCTTCCTTGAAAAAAAATAATCATGGGCCAGGTTAATCATTTATCCTATCTACACCCTTCTGACCATTAAATAACTAAATCTAGAGTGAAGATCAGCTCTGGCAGTTTTGAAGGCAAACCAACGTGTATTTCCTCTTTCTTTTCTTGCTTCATGTAGCTGAACCTGTGCACAAATTCCCACGTGTAGACTAAAGTCGTGTACTTGGTGTGTTTTATTTCAAGTCTTTAATTCAGAAACAAGCTCACAGCCAACTGTAAGAGTCGGACTCTGAGGGGATTGCATTTTGAAACTGCTCTCAAATGTGCAACGTTAAAATTAAAATGTGCGTGTGTGTGTGTGTTAGATATTGCAACATCAGATATTTCATCATTGGGAATAAAAAGATGAAGACAACACTGCAATATAAATGTCTGAATGTCTATAAAGCATCCCTTGTTTAAGATCCCACTGCAAATCAGGAGCTAAGTCTCTGCAGTAAGAGTCCTGAGACAAGCAGCCAGCTGCCATGCAGGTGCTGGGCAGACTGCGCCAGAAATGACAAAGCAGCAAGCTTGGATGTCAGCTGTCCGTGTAGATAAACAGGATATCCTCATCTGTGCCGTAACTCGTCCTGGCTTCCTCAAAGTTACTGATGCTGGTGCTGCATGTTCCTGTGGGACAGGAGCAGAGTGTTAGTCATGCTGAGCCAGGGGAAGAATTTGCTCATGAACAGCTCTTAGCCTGCCTTTGGGTAAACAGAACTAGATCTCATGGGCTTTATCTTGCAGCCCTTACTCGCTTGAGTAGTCCCATTGATGTCAAGAGCAATGCTTATGTGCATAACCACTGCAGAAGTGGGCTCTGTGTAATTACACACCATGTTGTTCTTTCTTCAAGATACTGAACGTGTATAGTTTAGCACTCCTAAACTGTGTCCCTCTTAATAATCATAAGGCTTCTGCAATCCTGTCAGAATATATTTCCAATGCTTCATCTGAATCGCAGCCCAGAAAAGAATGAAATCATTGAATTCTGTAAGAACAATCATGGGCCAATCAGCTGGTGCCGCCTGGTATCAGGGAAACTCCAGCTGGTTTTGCATTATGCACGTTAGTAATGAGGAGATGGAGAATCCACACAGAATGAAACAAAGTTCAGCTACTCACGGTCAGCATAGGCAGGGTTGTTGTAGTAGACACTCCCTGAGGCTTTGTTGTAGCCACACAACACAATGAAATGACCCTGGTAGTCAGGATTCCTGCAGAAGCACTTCTGGCCAATAGGGAGGAAACAGCAATATTTGACGGGACTTGAGCAAAGTTCACACAGCAACAAGACTGCATTCACCAGGACAATGGCTACATGACCTTGGGACAGGTGCTCCTGAATGTCCTGGACAGTCACTGTGCTGCAGAAGAAAATTCAGACATTCACAAAGAAGCCCAGGAGAGAGATCTGTATTCACTGGATTGGGCTCTCCCAGCGATGTAAGTGTGGATGATGTCCATCTCTGTTATGTGATTGCTATGATTATTTTACATATCTTTGTTGTTGAGGGCACTACTGCAGCCGCAGACAGTAGTTGTTCCATTCAAGTCTATTATACCCTCACTGCCAGTGAAGAGCAGAGCCGTTCTGGCTGAAGTTCTATAGAACATGTATTAAAATGAATGGAATCTCAAGATGTCCCAGATGCCCTGGAGGAGCAGCATTTTTGTCAGAAGTATTTGACAACCATTCAACACTAGGGAAATTAGTTTATTTATGGGGCAGTTAGGGATGCTGTAGAATCCAATCCCATCCCACCCACCCGGAAGCCCAAATGCAGCTAGTCTCTAAAGCACCAAGTCTTTCTCAGCTGAGGGATTGGATGGCACAAGATCCCCAGTCATCTTGGTCTCTGCATCCTAAGATACCTTTGTCAGGTAAGAATAGTTTCCCAATTATAAAGTTGCATTGTTTGGCTCTCTATTCTTGCCAGGATTATTGTTCTAATATTTGATTGTACCCAATTTCGAGCATGAAAATCACCCATGCCCACCTGGCAATCCCATTTATTTGAGTTGAAGTTCTTCATTCAGAGACACAGACAGATGGTGTGTACCATACCAGTCTGCACTCATCCCCTGGATCAGATCCAAACGTTCAGGCTGTGTGCAATGCCTCACTGAACTGATGTCCTTTTTAATCTCTTCCAGCACTGCTCTTCCCCATTGCCTTCTCAATCCTAGTACTGCACAGGCGCATATACAACCGCCTCCCCCTCCCTGATGTGAGCCAAATCTAAAGCTTTGTTTCTGTGCTAGATATGGCCTAGATTTTTGCCGCTGCCTCCTCCTCCCAGGTCACAGCACTAGGTGGATAGATGCTGCTATGCAAACTCTAAGTGCATTAACAGGACACTAAAGAGTCTGGCAAATGCAGCTTTAAAAAAGCATGTAAAAGCACAATAAGGCCATTGTTTCCAGGCACAAATAGTACCTTCTCTTTCTTCTCTTGCTACTACTCATCCACCCCAGTAAACAATATACAGAGTCAAATGCAGCCCTGGTGGAAGTGGCTGCAATTCTTTTCAGTTTATACTCATTTAGAGTCAGATTGAATATGACCCAGAGTCTTTTCTCCTCTTCCAAATTTTGCTGTTAACAATAAGGTTTTAAGCCTTGTGTGTGATTTTTCTCTCTCCCATGTTTAAGTCTCTCTCCAGGGAGGTTCCTTCTCCTATGATGTCATCCTTCATTTGGCAAATATTGTAAATTACAGGGTTTCCAAGGGAGCAAAAGCACGCATGCCTGATTTTGGTTTATTTCTCTCAGCAGTGGCTGAGCAGTGTTAGCACAGCTCTAGGAACAGTGGGTTTTGTGTCACTGCAACATTCGCTTCAGCACTGATGGCAACTTTATTTAATAAAAGCTATTTAGAAGACATTCCCCACTAGTTTAGCTTAATGGAAGACCAAATTTTCAGCCTAAATAAATAGCCAGTTTCCTGTCAGCAAATCCAAAATGCTGCTTTTCCCCTTTTGGGGCTCCACTTTTCTGCTCTTCTTCCCAGTCACCATTTTGCTTCCTCCCTCTGTCTCAATGGAAGTGAAAAGATAGGGGAAATAAAGAGGGGGTGGAGCCTGAATTCAGTCTGACTTACACCACCACAGTCAGAAGTAACTCAGTGGAGTTACACAAGTGTGAAAGGAGACTCAGGGCCCTAAAGTCTCCAAAGGGAAAAGGAGATGAAATGACAAGCTCACCACTTCTCCACCAGCACCTTGCTGGCTTTGGCCTGGGCGAACAGCTGGTTCACTCTGTACTCTTCCGTGTCAAAGTGTTTCCTGTAGAACGACTGAGGGATAAAGAATGATTTATCAACAATTCATCAGAATGAAATTCACCCTAGTAAAGTGAATCTTCAATTAAAAACCGGTTAGAGAGGGACTGGGTGGTTTAGGGGATTGATAATGGTTAAGGTGTCATTCTCCCGCAGGTCACCAGAAACAGGGTAAGAACCTCTCCTCTAGTTCATCAGTTCAAATTCAGTTCAGGTCTATAGTTATTGCAGTCTCCGGCTGATGGCTATTTAGCTGCCTATGTGAATCTGGTCGTATCAATTTAGTTCCTAGATTTCAGGACTCCACGTAAGAAAAAACATAACCACTACTGGATCGAATTGGCCCTTTTTGTTGGCAATATCAACAGAGGCCAAGGATTGAATGGACATGGAGACTGAATTCCCCTCTCACCTCTAGAGGTGGTTCCTCCAGGTCAGGGTTGAGGCACGTTGGCGGGGGAAATGTAGTGGAAGCTAGCACTGCTGCTGCCCCGGCTGTACCTGTTCTGTAGATAAATAGAGGGCTTCAGTCTCCAAGGCTGTTAAATAGGCTGGAACCTTTCATGAACACTGAATTCGTACTGTTTTTTAAAACGCAAGCTGGAAAATATCTGGGACCACATCTAACCTGGGTTTGGAATTGTTTCATAGACAGTTTGACAATAGGCAAACCTTGCTTACAGGAATGGTGGTTAACCACATCAATAACACAGCTCCACCAGCATGGCCCTGATGGATCATGATGGAAAGTGCCTGATATTTCCCAGTGAATGAAGATGCTCACCTGATTTTTATAGCCCTTGTCCACTCCAAGTGTCTGTGTGCAGAACCTATGCTTAACACCAAAGTGCCGCATTAGGTAGGCCAAGTCAATGGTCCAGATACTCTTTGTTAACCGGAGTTCCCGGATGGCTTTCTGAAATTCTTCATCATTCAAACGATTCAGGTACCTAGGGTATTAGAGGAAGTGGGGAAGCAAAGACGTTAGCAGAAGGTGTGTCTAACAGTCCAAAACCTCTTAATATCACAAAAGGGAAAACCTGAAACATTAGGGTTTGGTTGAGAAACAACCAAAATACAACCCACAAATGAACCACAAATTCCAAAGCAAAGGAAATGGGGTAGGGAGCATTTCACTGGATTTATCACAGGTGATTGTTTTCCCTTTTGGAAATTTAGTGCTGTCTTAATTATTTTACAGTTCTAAAGATGTACAGGACGCTGTACAAGAGGTGAGCTGTGCTAAACAAATAATGGGGCTCTATCCTGAAGAGTTTACAATCTAAAAGCACGAATTCAACAGCAGGAAGGGGTATGGCAACTATAGCTGGATTGATTCACGGAATAGGTATGTTTCAGAAGGAGTTTTTTAAAGGAGGAAAGGAACTTGGTAAATATTCAAAGGAAGGTTCCCTCAGGCACCGAGGGTGGTGTGAATGAAAAACAGTTGAGGAGAGGCGGGAGGTGAGGGGGAAGGTGATGTGGGAGGGCAGAGATTTATTCAGAGACAAAGTTATGGAGAGCTTTGGAAGTGAGAAAAAATAAACTATGCAGAAAAAAAGAAGGAAGCCATTGGAATTCAAGAGGCAAAGACACAAGGTCAGATTGGCAGGGTAAGAAGATCGATCTTGGCAACTGAGGTTTTGAATGAAGTGGAAAGGAAAAGAGGTGAGGGGGGACGGAGAGGCTAGAGGCAGAGGTTACAGTAGTCAAGATGGGAAATTACCAGCGCACGGACTAACGTCTTGGCAGAAGGGATGGAGAGAAATGAAAATCTTCTGCTTCATATCTACTAAGTGGACATCTAAATAGGTATTTCACTCTCCTGCACCTAAGCTCGTGTTCCTCTGTGGAAGGAAAGACTAGTTCAGCAGGACAGCTACTAGGTTAAAGAAAATGGGCAACACAGAGAATAGCTTTGAAACTCTCATATTCCTGGAAAACATTTACCCCACAGAACGGATGCCCAACTGGACAGTGGCAAGATACTAACTCTTATAAATACAGAAGAAACCTGCTGGTCATTTGAAGACACATAGAAAGGAATTCAAGTGAACTGCTTTGATAAGTAACAGTTCCAATAAGAAACAGAGAGAACATTCTATCACACAAAACATGCTAATCTGCAGGGATAACATTCTATTGGGTTAAACATGCTAATCTACAAAATTCTTAAAGTTAATCAGATATTTTGTATATATCAAGAAACTTGGTTAATTATCCTTCATCTGTGTTTTCTTTTCCTCCTGCTGGAAGAGTGGTGCTATGCCCAGCGAGGCAACAGTAATCCTTAGCGGGGCACTGGGGAAAATATGGTCTGATGAAGTTGTGAGGTTAGTCACAGCTGCCCCACCCAACTTTTCTCCTTTGACATTCGATCCTGGTCTTACGAAGGGTCCCACAGTGGGGATAACATTCCCAACTCCCTATGCTCAAAACCCACCCCTCTGAACCAAAATCAGTTACTTACTGCAGTGCCATCCTGGAGCAGGCTAGCCCACAGTCCCAATGGTACAACTGTTGAATAACTGGCACTTGCAACTGGACATAGTCAGCTGTAGTAAAGATAATGCATCATTAGAAGAGCATGATATGTGAGTTAGCCCAGATATGTGTATACTTCCACACATTAGTATTAGCAGTCCTCTTGCTATCACAGTTAGTGTTGTACTGGGTTACTTGAGAAACACTTTTTATTTTGTCCCATTAGCAGGTTATGCTTCTCGGCATAATTTTTTTTTGTAAAGGTCTTTTTCCAAATTGTAAAAGTAAGAGAACCATCTGTTTTAACCTGACACTCCCTCTTTGCTATAGGTATGGCCAATTCTGCAGCAAATTCATCCTCCTCTTCCTCCCTAACTTTTTTCCGGTCAGATCTACCTATTCCTGGTCATGGCCTCTGTATGATCATGAAGAGGTAATCACACCCTAAGAGAGATACCAGGAGAACAACAGACTTTCATCTTTTATTGTGGTGTGTCCAAAACTGAGTGTCTGGGTTTTAACAGATTTTGTGACTGTTGCAACCTTCGGTGCAGTCTGACCATCAACGATGTGCCAATACTCGAGTGTTCATCCAGCAAAAAAACATACCAGGCCACAAGGAAGTGCTAATTGAGCCTGTGATCAACAGGAACAATAGGAGGACTTGTCTCCTCAAGAACACTACACCGAGCTACAGCAAGACTGTGAGAAGTTGTGTTAACGCAATGTCAACACAATGCAATGTGTCTTTGCAGTCAGTGTAAAGACAGGGACAAGATGTGTTCAACATTATGTGGGCTAGTCATGGTCAACATCAACTCTTCAAGGTTGTACTCTAACTTGATGTAATTTTCTAGGGAAGATATGCCCAAAATGCTTTTAGCAGAAACAGGCCTCCATGGATTTTGTGGCCTCCTTCCAAAATTTCTCACATTCCTATGTATTACATGCTTTCTAGCCTTTCCCGTGTGGCTTTGAAAACTAGTGTACCTGCTGCGGACATCAAGTCTCTTTAGTTAGTCTATGTCTGGCCAGTATAGATCAATGTAGTAACTCATTATACTAAAGGAAATGCTAATCTCCAAAGCCTTCTCACATTAGGAATTATACATCATTTGTCATAAATTCCTGTTGGTGGATTATACTAACCTCATTTTCCACTAAGGACTCTACCCCATTAGGTCCCAAGAAAAGAACACATTTTCTACATCATGATCTCAAATAGTAATAACTGAAGCCTAATGTGTCAATTAATTTCCTTTAATTTATTGAGTTGCCAGCCATCCTGCCTTGCCTTACACACCCTTTGCTGCAACAACTTCATATTACTTTTCAAGCTCCCTAGATGAGGACGATTGCCAACAGTCCTGGAATAAATGAAGTGAGAAAGTATGTTCCAGCAATAAACTGAACTGCATGATCATTGCCAGTTTGGTAAATACAGTACTCAGTGTGACAGGTTTACAAAAAGCAGCCATTAATTCCAAATCCCTAGGGGACGGCACTACTCTCCTCCTCAACATGGATCGTAGGCAGGTTGGTACAATCTGATCTGATAGACCTGGAAGTGCAGGGAAGACAGATCCTTGAAGGACCTGCCGGTAGCTTGCGAAGACACCATATCTTCCTGGAACAGTGGTATCTTCCCAAACTGAGTGCCCTAGTTCCATCGTCTGTCCAGAGTGATAAAAATTCAGTCTTAGGACTCCTTTCTTTTCACTATACACTCAAAAGCCCAGAATGTTCTGTTGGAAAATAACGATCTGGTATTTAAATTATACCCAAATCCTCGCACTGAACCCAGTTCAACATGAAAAGCTTCAGCACAAGGTATTGGTTATAGAAGACACTGCAGAACGGTGCTCAGGAAAGCAGACACAGACCCCATCTTAGCTGTTTAATTCTAGCCCCCAACACCAATCATGCAGTTACATTCACCGGCAGCATCTGATTTCAAAATCCCGTCCATGCGTCTGTGCAGAATCAGAGCCTGAATATCCCTGGGGTAATATCTCTTATAGGGACTGGTAATTTTTTCTGGATTTTCTCAGGCCTTTAAAATACTGCTTTAGCTCTGAATCTTCACCTGCTGTATTAGCGATCAGAGTGTGCACAACAGCGGGTGTGTAGAGGACTATTGCCGACAAGGGCTGCAGACCAGCCAGGGCTTGTGAATGCCTCAAATTTCTCATGAGAGAGTCAAGGTAGGCATCTTTTATTGGACCCACCTCTGTTGGTGGAAGGTACAAGCTTTCAAGCTACGCAGAGATCTTTCCTCAGGTCTGGGGAAGGAAGCAGAGACGTGGAGCCAAATACACTTTGGGACAGATTGTCAAGCAGAAGGGGTAACGCATGTTGGAGGCAGTCGCTTGAAATGAAGTGGCCAATTGGGGGTTAGTGTGTTATGCAGAAAGGGTCTGAAGTGGGCACTAAGGAGTAGCAGCAGGCACCATGTTCTCATGACACCCAGGCAATAGAGGGTGCCCAAAGCAGGAGAGCTGTGACAAACACAACCTGGCAATGGCCACGAGCCTTCTGCTGTGGAACGGAAAGGGGATCAGATGAGAGGCAGCTCAGATCCCTGGGGGTGGGAGTCCGAGGCGGCTCGGATCCCCCGGGCAGGGCGCCGCGAAGGAAGGGGGGGGGGGGTCCGAGGCGGCTCGGATCCCCCCCGGGCAGGGCGCCGCGAAGGGGGGGTGGGGTAAGGCGGCTCCGATCCCCCCCGGGCAGGGATCCGGGGCATCGGGGCGGGCTGGCTGCCCGGGCAGGGGCTGGCGAGGGTGCCTCGGGGGCGTCACTCGGAGGCGGCTCCTGTGCTGGGTCCCGAAACCCGTCCCGGCCGCGCCCGGGGACACACTGACCTGAGGACGGCTCCGAGTCCGCGGCCTCCTTGGGGCTTTTCATGACGGCGAAGAGGGGGCCAGGCCGCTCAGTGGGCGGCCGCCGGGCCCGGACCGGGCTGCGGGGCTTGGCGGGGCCGGGCCCCCCTCATGTCTCGGAGCGGCGCTGCTCCTGCCGGCCCCGGCGCTGCTGCCTGGCAGAGGCGGGGCGGGGCGGGGCCCGGCGGCGGCGGCGGCAGCTGCTGATGCGGCGGGCGGGGAGCGCTGCGGCTCCGGGCCCAGCCCCGCACAGAGGGGACCGGGGGAAGGCGGAGAGAGGGGAGCTGGCCGCGCTCAGGACGGCACCGCCATGCCCGCCCCCAGGGCAAGGCTCCTTGGGGACTATTCCCGCCTCCCCCGACAGCTGTCAGCAGCGCGCTCCCCGGGGCGGGGGGGTCGGCGAGGCAGTCCCCGCAGGGCAGGCGTTATGGGGGGGGTGTATCTGCACCCCGGTCACATGCCCTAGTGGGGGGCGGGGATGGCTTGTCACTGCTGCCCCGGGGCCGTGTGTGTTCAAACTCGCAGCGGCGGAGCCATGCGGCACTGTCGTGTCGCTCCCCGCCTCGTGGGCCGGGGAAGCAGGCGGAACCCTTGTTCCGGGCTGGGGTATCCCCGCGGGACGCCCGCTCCTGAGGCCCGTCGGACGCACGAACCATAGAGTTGAAAGGAGAGAGGCGCTCGCTCTCTGGGCAGCGAGGCTTTTCCGGATCCGGTGCGCGGTGCACGCTGGGATACCGGTGGAGGCCATTCGAGCGCTAAAGCTGAGCCCACGCTGAGCAGCGACGTGCCTCGCGGAGCGTAAGTGGCGGGCGGGAGCGCGGCCCCTCGCCGGCGGGCGGGTGAACTCAGGCCGCCCTGGGTGCGGGGAGCTGGGCTGGAGGCTCCGGGGGGTCTCGTCTCCTCAGCGCGCTCCCCTCCCCCTAGCGACCCGCGGGCCCGGGCTCCCGCCCGCCTCCCCCCGGGACAGTGACGTTTCAGGGCCGGTATTTTGCGATCAAGTAACGCGGGGGCCGTGAGCGTTGCAGATCGTCTGGTGTTAGCTGCTCCGTGCGCGTGTCGGGGTCTCCGTGAGCGCTGGTCCGGTTGGATGCTTTGCGTTTCCGGCCCAGGAGACGGGCAGGGTATCGCTGAGCACAGCGCTGGACGGTTTTGTACGTCTGACTAACCTGTCCCTCTTCAGAGGCCCTCCTTGACTTTTAATAAAACAAAAAAGGCTTAAAGTTTTTTAAAACTCCTTCAACGGAGCATAGAAACATCCCCCTTCATTTCCCCCCCCCCCACCACCACCACCACACACGAGTTTCCCACCATCTTTCTTCCTCTTCCATCACAACAGTCCTAGTTACAATGGGGAAGGGATGGGGTGAGACGAGACTAAAACAGTGAAGTGTAGCTGCCAGGCGAGTTCTTCATCTATTAAATTAGACACGAGTGGGTTTTTTACATAATTCAAAACATATCCTCTAGCTCAGGGGTTCTTAAACTAGGGGTTGGAACCCCTCGGGGTCATGAGGTTATTACATGGGGGGGTCGTGAGCTGTCAACCTCCACCCCAAGCCCCGCTTTGCCTCTAGCATTTATAATGGTGTTAAATATCTAAAAAAGTGTTTTTAATTTATAAGGGGGGGGGTCGCACTCAGAGACTTGCTATGTGAAAGGAGTCACTAGTAAAAGTTTGAGAGCCACTGCTCTAGATGTTTAGTAAGAATGATTTTTTTTTAACTCACATAAATAGTTTCCTTGAAGGCCGTGAATGCATAAGTAAGGATTTGCAGGATCAGGCCATAATGCACATCAATGGTCTTGACATATCCTTTTAATAGGCTGCTTAGCCATTTCTTTCCAATTCAAAAGCGGTAATATCTCTTGTTATACCAACTTCTGTTAGTGAAGGAGACAAGGGTTCGAGCTAGGGTTCTGGAGACAGAGCTCTTCCGTTAATAAAGATATTACTTCACCCACTTTTTCTCTCCAATGTCCTGGGACCAACACGGCTATAACAACTTTTTCCTGTATGGTAAGGTAATTCTTCTAGTGGAGGCCAAGTATATTCTCAGCCTCAGGCATTTCTGAAAGGAAATAACTCTTGTATCAGAAATGTCACTTTAAGTCACATTGCTTCTGTGTCACTTTAACAGAAAATGTGTATACTAAACAGTGCTCCCAAAGCTTGAGAAAATCCCCTACATGGTATAGAGGCCTCCATCACAAGCTTGTAAGACACAATAACGTCTATATCTTGGGGAATATCCTGCATGTTGTATGTTTTTAATATGATGCTCAGAAATACAGCAATGTAATATGGAATGCTCTTTATGTAGTTCCATCAAGAAATGAGATTCTGTGAATACACTGTGTGAGAGTCAACATCTTTCATTGAAAGGAAAGTCGTATTTTCTTTTGCTAGTAGCAAGCAAGCGTTTTGGCACTGCTGATTCCTCTGCTTTGGTATTCTTACGCTAGTTTCATTTCGCCGGTGTGGGCCATCCCAAAGTTAGTTATGTCTACTTACCTCTTCTAAAATGATTATAAAAGAGTCTCACTCTTTCTTGACTAACCCATCAGATTCCTCAGTAATTCTTCTGAAAATGTAGAAAATTTGAAAAGTTTTTCTTCCCCATCCTCCATGACTCTCTGAGTTCCCCATTTCTTTCCCTGCTACCAAGATTTTGAGACGATTTTGAGACCAACATGGTCTTTAAAATAAAACTATCTGTTATTTACATAGCAATTCAATGTGCACAGAAGCCTTAATCCTGATTACTATGATTACTTGTTCTGGGAATAGCCATGGTGACAGAAGCTCTGTTTATCAAGTTGACACTTTTTAAGGGCACTGAATTTGTAGAAAAATAAAAAAACAGGAGTAAGTAGTTCTTTATTTTCTGGACTAGAAAAGTTTGTTAAAGGCTTCTAAGAAAAAATCTGTATTATGTAGGCAGATCTTATGGGCAAAGAAACTTACTATACTATTCCTCTTTTTGGTCCTAGGTTTAGAACTGTACTGCTGCAAAGATGTCCATCGGAGTGCCAATTAAAGTGCTGCATGAGGCAGAGGGCCACATCGTGACATGTGAGACCAATACAGGAGAAGTCTACCGTGGCAAACTCATTGAGGCCGAGGACAACATGAACTGCCAGGTATGTCTGGGGAAAGGGGGTGCGAATGGTGTATTTTTGGAAAGGTCAATCTTTAGCTGATTGTTGGCTTTACTTAAATATTAACATTTCTACTCAGACATAAAGAAAGATGAGTTATCCTGCTTCATAGCTTTGCCAAAATGACAGTCTCACTTGTGACATTCTAGAGAAGGGGACAGCTTAAACTTTTTGGTTTATAGGCAGGAGCGCCTGTTCCTATCAGAAATTCTTATGCATTTTTCAGAGCTCTGTTCTGTGACTAGTTTGAGATAATGGCATTTCTGCTAAAACCATTTGTTATTTCAACAGCTAGCTTCAACTCTTTTGACTCATTAGCTCAGGATATGTTTTCTCCAAATCAGTGTTTTGAAAAGCTTTTTCTTAAATATTTTTTTTAAAGCCCACACAAAGCCAGGTACTTGAATACGGTGTAATTCTAATTGATTTTTAAGACTAGGGCTACATGTTCAAATCGCTCTCATCTCATGAGAAATTACTTTTGTTAGAATAAACTAATATAATGAATGTGATACTATAGAAGGGAAGATATTTCCCCTTGTCAGTGAGTTCCCAAAGCTTATTTTGGGTTAATGTAGAAATACAACTCTGGGAGTGATCAAAATAGCCTACAAAATCCACAGGATTAGTAAAATTCAAATAGTTTAAACTCCATTGTCTCTCATAAGCAACTGCAATTGACAAAGGGTGCCAGAGTTAACAGGCCTTCTGAGTACTGATTAAATAGTCCTTGGTATTATTGTTCTTTGTGTACCACGCTCCATAGCTTATTCTCTTCATTCTCTCCCCCCCCCCCCCAACTCAATCATGTTACACGCACACCACTCTGATTTAAATCTGCTCTGTACTTATATGCTGATCTGATCTTGAATGTTGAATCTGATTTTTGTTGGCAAGATTACTCTAACAAACACTATGCACACAATTAAAAGGCAAAACTTATGTAAGGCTATGATGTCTTTGAAAGATTCTTAGTGATCTTGCTCTGCTGTTTCAATGTAGTCTCTAAACTGGGATTCCATTTACATTAGTCAACTTGCTGCAGCTTCTGAAAAATACCAGTCCATGTTAGCACAAAACAGATGAAAACTTCTCTCAGAAATCAGTTTCAAAACAGTCCTGGAAAGCTATTCTGTTTAACACATATGTTCATGCTATTATTTAGCCAGACAGCTTTCTGTATTAGAAAGAAGACTTCCTTGAATCAGAATTCAGTAGCCAAAACAAACTGGAACACTTCACTATTTAAGAGGCCCTTATAGGCATTGATCAGTTTCATGTCTTCCAGATGTCCAACATCACAGTGACATACAGAGATGGGCGAGTGGCACAGCTGGAGCAGGTGTACATTAGGGGTAGCAAGATACGGTTCCTCATTTTACCAGATATGTTGAAAAATGCTCCTATGTTAAAGAGCATGAAGAATAAAAACCAGGGTTCTGGGGCCGGACGAGGCAAAGCAGCTATTCTCAAAGCCCAAGGTGGGTACCTCTGTGTTTGGTCATTACATTTCCTGTCAATTTGTTAGGAAACTGAAGCGGGTGTCATCATCAGGAGTTCTGCAGTACAAAGAGTTTGGTTTATTACATCACTTAAATATGAACATCACAAGGAGTAAGAGGAGTTTATTTGGCAGGCAGAGGGGAGAGTTAAATAATTGTGAAGTTTGCATTTTGTTTTCCATTTTTTTTTCTTATCTTGATTTTATTGTAAAACTTCAAATGTCTAGTGCTTTAGAAAATTTAAAAATAGTAATATTCGTTCAGAAATAACTAGACACTTAGCCTGGTAAAATCTCTACTCAACCCTCCCACATAAATATCAAGATCTTAGTGCTCCACCTGTATATGTGTGCAGATTCTGAAGCAGCTATTTGAATCACTTGGATCTTATATGCAGTGATCTTTTTCTGGGCATTGGGTTAGTCAAATCTACTTCAGTTATCACTGAAGCATTAATTTAAATATAAAAACGGCACTTAAATACACAAGGATTTGAACTTAAAAGCCAGAAAAGTCAGACTTCCTTTATCTTTGCTAGGCCTAAATTATGTGGCTTGATGCATAATGATTAAGAGCAAATATTTTGGGTCTGTTTATGCTTATATAGATTACTTTGAAAAGGTTTTTGCTCATAGGAATTACGATGTTTGTAGAGCACTTTGAAATCTGTTCCAGCATGGTATGTAATAATGGTGAAGGTAAAATGTTATTAAAAAATGTCTCTGGCATGGCACTGACTTTTTAATACAGATCTCCTGGGCTGCAGGTTTGTGCCGCTAAATGGAATGAATACAAAATTTTCATTTTGTTTTACTGTCAATCCAATATTAGTTTCATCTGTTTCATGACTAGACGCATGTAAACATTAGCTTCTGCTCCCCATCACAGAGCACTCTGGGAATTAGAGAAGTACATCACCTTCTGAACCGTACAGGGTAACCTAGTTTCCATGCTGCTAACTCAGCACAAGAGGCTTGATACTATAGTGATTGGCACCACAAAAATACCTTTGATACAACGTATGTAGATTCTTATAAACATGCAGTTATGTCAGATCCACATGATCTATTTTTTTTCTTCAGTGGCTGCAAGAGGAAGAGGTCGTGGAATGG
The DNA here is from genome assembly GCF_013100865.1 of Trachemys scripta elegans. Classification (NCBI taxonomy): domain Eukaryota; kingdom Metazoa; phylum Chordata; order Testudines; family Emydidae; genus Trachemys; species Trachemys scripta. The sequence continues at coordinate 20,329,298 of NC_048312.1, read as the reverse complement.
GCCGTGGCAACATTTTCCAGAAGCGAAGATAATTTTGGACTTAACTTACTTACCTTTTTTTTTTTTTTTTTTTTTTTTAGGATTTAATTTACTACTGGTGCAGCAGTTAGGGTTCTGTTTAAATAAAATCTGTTTCTGACAAAATAGAGAATTGTGTGCTGTTGTATGTTGAAAGGTCTTACTTGGGACATATCTGATATGATGATGGCTTTTTGTAGTGGGAAGAGTATTGCATATTGATAATAGAGCAGATTATTTCTAAATCCAGCTTGAAATAGAGAGACTGGTACCTGGATTTGTGTTTTGTATTTTTTGTTACATCTTGAATTTCAAGAATGTCTGTGTCCCTCACTTTTCTCACTAAATCCTGTTGCCATCCACTCTGCAAAAAAAGAGTTAAGTCACTATCTAAATCGGGACTGGGCAAGCGTTTTGGCCCGAGGGCCACATCTGGGTGGGGAAATTGTATGCAGGGCCATGAATGTAGGGTTGGGGCAGAGGGTTGGGGCAGAGGGTTGGGGCCCAGGACAGGGTTGTGGGGCAGGAGGGGTGTGGCAGGGGGCTAGGGGGTTCAGGGCAGGGGGTTGGGGTGCGGGGGGGCAGGAGGAGTTTGGGCTCCGGCCTGGCGCCACTTACCTCAAGTGGCTCCATGGTAGCAGTGGCGTGCAGCGGGGCTAAGGCAGGCTCCCTACCTGCCCAGGCCCTGCGCCGCTCCCAGAAGTGGCCAGCTTGTTCGACAGTGGCTCCTAAGAAGGGGGTGGGGTGGGGCAGGCGGCTCTGCGGCGTGCTACCCTTGCCTGTGTGTACCACCTCCTAAGCTCCCATTGGCCATGGTTCCCTGTTCCCGGCCAATGGGAGCTGTGGGGAGCAGTACCTACAGGCGAGGGCAGCGCACAGAGCCCTCTGCCCCACCTCACCCCCAAGTGCCGCAGGGACATGATGCTGGCTGCTTCCAGGAGCGGCGGGGGGCCACGGCAGGCAGGGAGCCTGCCTTATCCCCGCTGCACCACAGGGCTGGCAATCCCATGGGCCGTAGTTTGCCTTCCCCTGATCTAAATGCATCTTTTTAGGTAAGAGAGGATTCATTCTCAACTGGCAGAGTGCTTGTGTCCCATGTGGAGTCTTTCAGGGGGTTGCTGTGGCCGTAAGTCTCTCTGTGACCCAATACAGGATCTTGGTGAGGATGACTGATTCGTTGCTGACAGTTCTGTAAGTGCCATCTCTTGACTTTTGCTCTAAATCACCAAGTGAGCTGTTGAAGAAGCTGCTGCCTCATTTTGCAGTGCTGTTAGCAGTAGGGAGGGAGTGAAGGAAAGGCATGCAATAGATCATGGGGAGGACAAGAGAATTTGGGGACTGGCTACCTTATTGGGTCATAATAACATGATTGAATAAACAGCTGGATGGCTGAGGATTTGCTGCTAAAAATATTACACTACGTTCAGAGAAAGGGACAAACTAAAAATAGATCCTTGCATCTTACATTTTGCAATGAGAATGCATCTGGAATCTGAGTTGTGATTTTTCTCTGTTGAAAGATGCAGATAGCATAAGCATAGTTTCTGACTTTGCAAATATGAAAGGTTGGTCAGTTGGCATTGTTTTATAGTTCCCTCCAATCAATATTTCAGTAAAGTGAATTGGTGTGTCTGGAGAGTTTAAAATGAGACGGTCATTGCTTAGTGTCACAGCTGCTACCATCTGACCTGTAGTCATAAGAGGTTAAAAGAATCATTTTGATTTGCTGTCAACATAATTTTTAGTGGTTTACCAGGTTGAACTCGCATTCAGTTCTAAACCCATAAGTATAGGTGAAGAATCTCCTTAATCTGCAGTCATATTTTGCATCTTGCTGACTTATTTCCAGTGATCTTGTGATAACATTGGCAATTTTTTCTGTACCCTTCCCATTAGCAGGGGACTATGACTTCAGTTTACAGTTGCTTTTTTGTAACTGGAAGCAGGTCATTCCGGCTGTCTGTGGGAAGCGTGCGAGAAAAACAGCATCTTTTAGGGACAGGCTTGCCAGCAGGGAGACTGGGGCACAGAGAAGTAGGAACAGGAGGTTATCATCTGCAATCCTGGAAAGGGCAGAACCCAAGCACAGGCTCTGGCCCCAGGGACTCAAAGCACTTTCCAGAAAGACCTCCAAGCCCCACTGAATCTCACAGAGAATGTCTGTCCCCAGAGAGACCCTACCCCTCAATCCCACTGAACCTCATTGGACCCCCTACCCCAGCTGTGCCTCCAGGCTGCGGTAGACAGACTTCCACTAGCTCGTCTTGAGCTAACACACTAAAAATAGGGGATGTCATGGCGCTGGCCAAGACTCCGACTAGCCACCCTAGCTCAGACCCAGGGGTCAGGTGCACTTGAGAACCTGAGCTGAAGCCCAAGCTGCAATATCCACACCACTGTTTTTAGCATGCTAGCTCGAGCTGGTCTACCCAGGGTCAGATGTTCACTTCCATGGGCGGTGTAGACATACCCAGAGAGAGCCCCAAACCCACTGACTCGTTGCACCCCAGTGATGACAAGGCCAATGAACAATTCATTTGCAAACTTAACACCATTAATTTGGGCTTGAATATGGACTGGGAATGGCTGGCTCACTACAAAAGCAATTTTCCCTCTCTTGGTATTGACACCTCCTCATCAATTATTGGGAGTGGACCACATCCACCCTGACTGAATTGGCCTTGTCATCACTGGTTCTCCATTTGTAAGGTAACTCCCTTCTCTTCATGTGCCAATATATTTATGCCTGTATCTGTAATTTTCACTCCATGCATCCGAAGAAGTGAGGTTTTTACCCACGAAAGCTTATGCCCAAATAAATCTGTTAATCTTTAAGGTGCCACCAGACTCCTTGTTGTTTTTGTGGCTACAGACGAACATGGCTACCCCTCTGATAATAAAATATAATTTACTCTCTGAAAGCAGTATTTTTTTAAAAGGGCATTTAAAGGAATTTGCCAACTTCCTCAATCACTTTCACGTCACAGACTGGGGTGGTATAAATATAGACCCCACAGTCAAAGCAAAGAATCTTAATTTGCATACAACCCTAATGCCCTCAACATTTCGCCACCTATTGGTTGGAACACACTCCCTTTTGATTTGTGAAAGTTCTGCTTAAAGCTCTGTAGGGTGAAACTGTACCAGTGTGTTCACTGGGGGTGGCCTTTCTGATCAGAGGTGGATGATGCAGCTATTTTGCCTTTTTTAAAAAGCTGTTTAGTAATCAGCCTCAGCGATAATGGTTTTATTGGGGAGGAGAGACCATTATCTGCTGTCTTCCTGGCTTCCCTTAGCAACAAAGACCTGAGTTTCACAGAGACAATCCTCACAGGAAGATTGTAAATTTAAAATAATGCAATTTAATTCAGGTTCATGTTTTTTATGGGAGGGCAGCCATGCTGCATATTTAACTGCAGGTTAACTTTGGGGTTTTAATAAAGGGAAGGATCCTATGCCTTGGATAGTAAAGTTTATTCATAGGTAAAAGCTAGGTGGTGGTTGAGCCAGCCACACCTTACTAATACACGCCTTGGATGGATTCAGCCAGGCTGGCATTGCATGTGGCTGTTGGATGGCTACATCTGAGAATGAAGCTGATTTGTAAGTATGTAGCGCCAGGTGCTGTACAAACAGAATGAAAAGATGGCGCCTGCCCCAATGGGCTTATGATCTACGTGGGATAGACATTATCACAGAGCAGGCTCATTTTGTCCTTTCGTTTTAGTCTCTTAGCTGACTCTGGCTCTTGGTTTGTGAACCCTTCAGACCTGTGTCTGGGAGGCTGGACCAGTCAGAGCCCTTGCACCGTGGAGCTGGAAAATCGTGGTGTGACATATGCTATTGTCAATGGATGAAACAAGGCATCGGGAACCTCGGTAGCCTGTCCCACCTAACCTGCGTGACAGGTACTCCTCTTGACTTCTGGAACTGCCTTCCTCTTTCGAAGGTAAACAGCTGCTGAAAGCCTTAGCTTAGAGCTGAGTCAGCAGGTTGCCTTATAATTAATTTCATAAAGGCTGCAGTGCCGAGCTAATGCCTGAATTGAGAGTCAGTAGGAATTCGTCTTCTATTTTAACTGAAAGAATGGCAGCTTCCCTGATGCAGCTAAGGAAGGGTGTGCCGTCAAGGAGGTGACAACTGGCTGTATCTCAGCGGGGTGTCCGTTGCTTCACTTGGTCCCAGATGAGACAAGATGGCTAGTATCAAGTGGGTTCAAGGTAAATGTTCCTCTTCACATACAAAACTCTTTTAAGTAATCTTGGTCCAGCCTCTTTTTAGATTCCCTCTGATCTCCAGGAGAAGCGAACACTACTATCAACTTACTAGCAGTCAGGCTAACCAAGACATAATTTTACAATGAATCTCAAAGGCTTGTACATTTTCTCTGCCAATCAAAATTTTGCTCCCCTTCCTTTTTGTAAATTTAGCACTTCTAAATGGTGCCAGAGTGACAGCCTCAGAAAAGGGAAGTCAGTTGGAGGGAGGGCACTGATCAACTGGTTTTTTGAAAGCAGGTTCAGCATGATGTGTGCTGAGCGCTTCTGCAAATCTGGCCCTTGGAATGAAAGATGGAGCTAGAGGTGAAAGGGCCTCTCACTTCGCATTTTGTTCTGAAATAGTTCATCTGAGGTTGAAGCCTCTTACGGAAAGGAGAGGGAAAATCAAGGATAGCTTTGTGACAACAGATAAGTTTACACTGGGGCTCTCAGCCTTTATGACTTGCAGCAGCTCCTTTAGGCAGAAATATTTGGAACTCTGGTAGATATCCCCAATGGTCTGGCCTGCCATGCTGAAAATGCTACTTATCGGGATTGCCTTTTAACAAGTTTCTGGGTTTTAAGTTGTCTGAAGAAAGTTTTGTGCTGAGATTCTAGGAAGAGCTCAAGTTGGAGGCAGATCATGGGTGGCGAAGTTGATCATTTGCAGGAGGTTGTTGGGGAACGGCAACAACATAAAAGGCCAAAAGGAAAATCCTATAAAGGTATTAAAGGGTAGGGACAGATTGGGACCTTCCTGAGCCCTCAGCCAAGCCTAGAGTATGTTTCATTGATCAGCAGAGATGTTAGTCACTGATAGGAAATCAGAGGGTTAATTAGGCACTGAAGTCTTTCGTAGATAAAGGTGTGATGATGTACGTGCTACTGCGTATCTTGTTAATGGCAATGCAATTCATCATGTCTTCATTCTGACAAATGATTGGCCATCCACTAGGTGGCTCTGTGGCCAAAAAGCCAAACAAGCGAGGAATCAAGTGCAATATGTGTATCTATCTATCCTAATCTAATCTAAATTATAAAAAAAAAAAAAATGGATTTTTCTGAGCTCAAATCCATAAACACAATAGTCTCCATCCAGAAAACAAGGTTGAATTTCAGAAATTCCATCACAGCATCAGGTGAACCGAAGAACCCCTGTATGTGAGTCAGAAGACTCACACCTCTGCAGGGCTAGTGAGTGGGTGCAGGTCTTTTCTCTTGAGACTTCACCCAGTAATTCAGTTTCACCTGTTGTTTTCCCTCTGGTCTTGCATCTAGACCTCATCTTCACTGGCCTCAGAGCTGTTTAAATGCATATAATTACAGCAGAACCTGTTTATAAAAACAGCTTGGCTGGCCTGTGTAGAAAGGGTTTAAACTAGAGCTGGTTGGAAAATGGTGAAACTTTTTTTATGGGAGAAATGTTGACTGGCTCTACAACTTTAATTGAAAACATCTACCAGATCTAGTTTGCATGCTAACCTAGTACTTTTGAAAAGCATGCTTGGAAGGGGGGTTAACATACATGTCTAACAAAGATGTCTTCTTATAAGTGTGTGACTTTGTAGGTAAAGTAGTGGAGTTTGGGGCAGCTTTAACCACGCCCAAGAAGTATGGTTGTGGTTTTTTTTTTTTTATTACTTTAGAAAAAATTATTTTGGTTTCTGCTTGAACAAATTGCGAAGTGTTCTAGGACACTAACCCAGGATAAGCTCTCTGGATTGCCAGAATAAATGTGTTCTCAAGTCAAACCATTTTTAAATAATAATTTAAAAAATACAGGTTGGTACTTTTCCCCCCAACTGTGAATGTGGCAGCTTGTACTATTTACTAAAAGCTGTCCTAAAAAGTGAGGTCATCAATAATGGATTATAGCAGGATTGAGATCTCTGTTAAACTTTGCAGCCCTCTCCCCTTAAAGAAATACAAGTATACTCCCATTCTTACCTTCTGTGTTCTCCTACCACCTCACTGTATGCACAGAAAGAGAAAATATTTTCCCATAAAAACTTAGCAAAGCGGTAATGCAAACCTTGTGTGTAGTTCTCCCCCTTCTAAACAAGGATTAAGCTTGTGCCTCCAAAGCCCGTGCAGTCCATTAGAAACTCGAGCATGCTAACTTGGCTTTCCAGAAGAGCGCTAGAGAGAGAGAGCGAGCCCTGGACTTTGCAGCTGCTGTTTATTTGACCTCCAGATGCTGTGTTACCTGACTCATGGCCAGGCTCGGTTCCCCAGGCATGTGTGCTCTGGCATTTAGTGCATGTTTTTGTGGTTCAGTAACTTGACAAAATTAAATGATTAGATTCACATGAGGTTTTTATGCTATAGATAGGATTGCTGAGCGGTATTTTAGTCTCCCCTGCTTTCCTTGCTTTCAGCTCAGGCTTTTGTATTTCTTTTCATTCTTACAGTTGTCAGTGGCTTTTCATCAGTGCTGGCTGATGGCCGTTTTCCTCTTCCATAGGCTCCGAGTAAATTCCCCACATGATTCCTGATGACAAGAATAGGCCGTATTATTGGTATGAAGTTTCAACGTGGCTAGTACCAAAAGGATGAGTCCATGTGGATTATACTGACGTATCAATCTGTGGGCCATAGAGGCTGCAACACCGGCAGTTGCAACTGGAGATGAGGTAGTGTGGGGAGGAAGCTTGAGCAGAAACTCATCCAGGCTTCTAGAATCAAATAGGGGGCTCTGCCCTGGGGCACAAACGATGGAGGTTTTGAACAACAAAGAGCAAAAGGTTGTATGGTGGGGGATTTTCTATTTTCAACGCAACTTTTGCAAAGAACTTGATGTTTCTTCCTCATTGACCCAGATGTGGGCCAGCTGCAAGTCAACCTCAAAGCAGCACTGCTGACGCGGATTGCTCTGGAGGGAATTTTCACTCTCTCTCCTGGGTATTTACAGCCTGGTGCTCTCAAAACTGCATGTCTCATTCCTTTCCCACTCCCATCCATACACACAGCCCTCCTCTCAATGTGTACACCCCCGCCTGAAAGTCATAGGCTTTATATGATCCTGAATCTTACAACACCCTGCCATGCTTGTACTCAGTCCTGCTCCACAAATGTACTTCTCTCCACTGTGTGTGTTCTTCACCGGGCACAATGAGAAGCATTTTGCTATGCCTGGGAGGAGGCAGCAGGGAATGGGTGGCAAGCTACCGCATCTGTTTTGTTAGTCTAATGATAACATCCAGGAAATAGCTTTTACACTGGGGTGTGATAGGCTTTGGCTTACATACAGACTTGGATGGCTGTGGGACAATTCTCAGCAGTCTTTAAACCCCTCCCCACTCCTGTAATATCCTTGATAGCCCAGGGATGTGATTCCAAAACCTCCGGTGCTTTCTTTAGGAGTCCATCCTGGTCCCTACCCCTGCTATGCATACTACCGTTTTATGGGATCGGTCACAATATGCTAGTAGATGGCACTGCCAAAACGTCAGTAGGTCTTGCCTACTCAGCCAGACCAAGCTGTGTTTTAACTGTCTCGGGTATCTTGTCATCTGGTCCTGCAACACAAGAGCGTTTGGTAGTGTAGATGGGCCTCAATCAGATGGATTTAACTGGACTTGGTTTTCTTTCTTAAAAAGAAAATCCAATCCCAGCCTTTTACTGATGGCTAGAATTAGCAGAGAAGAACAATAGAGCATCTCTGACATGGAAGCTGAGGAGGGTATGTTGTGCATGACATTCAGGGTTTTTTGTCTACCTGCTTTTTACATTCTAATGAGAGAAGTCTGTATTTTTTGTGTATTAATTGGCTGTTCCTGCTGCAGACAGATTATTAGCCATGGCTCACGGCCAAATCCTTGCACAAGCTGGCATAGTGCAGCCTTCTCCTGCTCAGCAGAAATGTTCTCCAATAGGATTCCATGAAGAGTGGAGGTTTCCAGCATCAGTAATTAGAGGGAGAATTTTGCAGCCCTGGCTGATAAAGGGGTTTTGTAAGTTGTATGTATGTGTTGAGGGAAGCTAAGAGAATCACAGGAGAGCACTTTGCTGCTGCTGCTGTTATTGGATTGTATGCACTGAGCATTTAATTACCGTTTTTTTCACTTTACCTCACCTTGGAGCAGGGCCGGCTCCAGGCACCAGCTGAGCAAGCTGGTGCTTGGGGCGGCAGATTGTTCGAGGCGGCATTCTGCCCAATCCTAGGGCGGCCCGGCCGCTTTTTTGTTTTGTTTTGTTTTTGTTCTTGTTCCGCTCCGGCCGCCCTGTATGGGGCGGCGGCGCGGAGAACCAGAGCGCCCTGCAGGGCAGTCCTCTTCCTTCCCTCCCCGCCGACCGGAGCGGAGCCCTCGTGGCAGGAGGCGGCGCAGCGGGAGGGGCCGCGTGGCAGCGCCCCTCCTGAGCCCCTGGCCGCCCCTCCTCTCTCTCCCCCACCCGCTCCCCCCCCGCCGGTCCCCCTGCACCAGCGCTCCAGCCGCACCGCAGGTTTATTTTATTTATTTGCTTTGCTGTTCTGGCCACCCCGTTGTGGGTTTTTTGTTTTTTTTTGCTTGGGGCGGCCAGAAAGCCAGAGCCGGCCCTGCCTTGGGGCGTAAAACACACAGTCTGCAGTGATGATTTCGCCTGGTTTCAGCTCAGTAGCCAGACTGCGGTGTAGCTGCACCAATTCAAACCTCCAGTGTCAACAGAGAAACCACTATAAGCTGTGATTTGCACAGGTCCTAGTGGTTTTGCCTGTCTGAACCAATACCTGTCAAGCCTTTATTTATTATTTGTATTTTAGTAGCACCCACAATGTGCTGAGCGCTGTCTCCAAATGGAAAAAGACAGTCCCTGCTCAGAAGTTTTGCAATCTTCAGTAAAGATTTATTTGATTCCACCTAACCCCAGTGAAAGTAAGGGTCAGAGAGGCTGTATGATGGAGCGGCAAAGGGCACATTATGGGAAAGTCAGTGTTTCCTGAGGAGATACAAGCACTCATTGTTAATATTGATCTGCGTCCAGATTGGTTGTGTAGGCCAATTAGATGGTGTTATAACGTCTAACCGATTATTTTGTGTCATACTCTTATGGCCCCTATTATGCTATCTGAGCATCTCACCACCTTTAACAGATTCTCTCTCAAAGCCCATGTGAGGCAGAGAAATACTATGATCCTCTTCGTAGACATGGAGATCTGAGGCAGAGAGAGATGAGATGACTTGCCCGAGGTGTCACAGGAAGACAGTGGCAGAGCAGGGAATTGAACCCCAGTCTCATAAGTCCCAGGCGAGTGCCCTAACCACTGGATCAACACTGCTTAGTGCCAAGACCCTGACTTCACAGCCGTGGTCATTTACAGCATTGAACATTCATTGCTAGCATCCTGGTTGGGAAGGCCCCCAGTCTAGAGTAGGCTGCTTGTCAGAGGGCTGTTAGGGCTGACACCTTTCAGGATATGCAGGTCACATTGCTGGATGTCTCTGATCAGTCTTTCTAAAGCTCATTTTTTCAAAGGGGTCTGTTGCTTCTCTTGTAGCTTTACTTACCTCTTCTTGCTACTTGGTCTGATTAGTCAAGTTCCCCAGAAACAGCCATTGATCTTTCTTGTTGGGCAGTTTTGTTAATGTACATCAGATCTGCTCTTCCTTTGATTTATTGCCTTACCTCTTTTTGCCTTTATCTCCCTCAGTTTTGAAAACTGTTGGCAAGTGAAAAAAGGAAAGAGTCAATTTTGCGAAAGAGATTCCAGGGGTCGCTGGATATTAACTAGGTGCTGGCTACTGTTTGATCCAATCCTGTTGCAGAGTCCTGTTCCGCTAGTGAAGGATTTCTGTCTCTTACCTGGGAGAGGCTGGAAAGGGGGTAAATAGAAGGAGGATAGTCTTGCGGGAAAGATGCAAGACTAGAAATCAGGGTTCTAGCCCTGCCTCTGACATAGACTTCCTGTGTGACCTTAGGTGAGTGGCGTGTGACTGTGCTTCATTCCCCATCTGTGAAATGGGGATGAGAGCACTGCCCTCCCTCCTGAGGCTGTTGTGAGGATAAATAAATAAATTGAAGACTGATCAGAGGATTAGTTGATTTATAGCCTTTCATTCAAGAGGTCTGATGATTCCTAGGCATAAACGACTCACACGACCGACCAGGCATTGTAGCAGAAGCAGGCAACCTTCCAGAAAGGGAACTTAGGCCACTTCTTGCACCAGTACTTTTCTGATTTGAAGTCTCTTTTGAATGCTTTAAAGCATTCAAACGAGAAGAGATGTCCTGGCAGAGAGTGGGCACTGACCGGTTCCTAGAGATTTAGGTGCCTGCTGCGTTTCCTGGCACCTTGTCCTTTGCTGCTAGGGACGTAGATAGGGGTTGAGTGCCCTTCCAGTGGTCATGGTGGCCAGTAGATGTTAGAATATCTGAGTTCAATCCAGCTTAGATCAAGGCCACCTGTAGTAGGGTGGCCACAGGGACGGAGGGGCGCCACACCGGCTCACTGTACCACAGACAGACAAAGCTCAGGCCCCTTTACGCAGGGGCTGAGCGGCCCACAGTTCAGGGAGCTCAGGCCCTCAGGCAGGGCTTAGCAAACACTCAGCTAGCTCAGGCCCTTTGGTGCAGGGGCTAAGCAATAGTCCACAGTTTAAGCAGGCCCAGGCCCTGGGTCAGGGCGGGGCACAAACAGTCACAGCTCTGGCCCTCTGGTGCAGGGGCTGAGCAGACACTCAGTTGGGGTAAGCCCAAGGTCCTACACCTGAGCGTTGGGTGAGGGGAAAGCCAGCCACCCGTGAGCGGGGGTGGCAGGGGGGAACGCAGGCCCACCCACTCCACTGCGTTCCAGCCCGGGGCCCTAGCAGCGGTTACTGCCGCTGCTGGTCAGTGGGGTTCCTGACCGAAACACACTGACATCGGCTCACAGGCCTCTGCAGCCTGACCGGGGTCGGCTACCCCTGGGCTACTTCCGTGTTCCCCCTCGGGGCCTACCTCGTTGGCGATGCCGGGTTCGGGCCAGTCCAGCAGCATCGGTTCCTCTGGTGCGGGGCTTGGGGGCAGGTCCGGCAGCTCTCCCCCAGGGTAGCTGGCATGGGGCAGGCTTGACTCCTCCTCGGGGTAGCTGGTCCAGGGCAGGCTTGGACAGTCCTCCTCGGGATAGCTGGTCTGGGGCAGGCTTGGCCAGTCCTCCTCGGGGTACCTGGCGAGAGGTAGGCTCGACCGGCGCGGGGGGGTAGCAGGCGGCCTGCGGCTGTCTCCCAAGCGGGAGCTCGGCCTGGCACGTCTGCTCTCTCTGGCGGTCTGGGCTCCACTGAGCTCTGCTGGCGGGCTTTTATACTTCCGGGTCGGGGCCGTGACTTCGGAGGGGCAGGCCCCGGACCCGGTGGCTCTGCCCACGCTGGGGTTAGAGGAATCTCGGCCCTATCGGAGCTGGAGGGGTGCCACACCGGCTCACTACACCACTTCACTAGCAATTTAGACCTAGTGGCCCCCAAAACATTTGAGCTGCTTAGATAATGCAGAGATACTCGCAGGCTTCTCCAGACCTTTTGAGGTTTGCTCATTGTGAAATTAACCTAGCATTTCAGAATCCAACATAGCCTGCAGGCCAACCAGCTGCTGTTTCTTTTCCTTACACATCATTCCAAGGGAGGGGTGTGGGAGCTGGGTTTGATTTTGTTTTGTTTTGTTTTGTTTGCCATAACTTGCTTTTCAGCTGCATCACATGTAAACAGGCCCCTTCTTCGGGGGATCTCGTGTTCTTAGAAGAGTTGTGCAGTTAACTAAGATCTCTCTGCCAGGTCCAGCCATCAGCTCACAGTCAGCTAATGTCTGAAGGATACCGTATAAAAGAGACTGAACAACAGTTAACTATCTAACTAATCCTCCTACAATGCCCCTGTGACACAACCAGATACAATTATCCCCATTTTACAGAGAAGGCAACTGAGGCAGAAAGGGGCCTCAGAGGGAGTCAGGGATAGGGCTGATTTGTCCCTTCTGGGTTGTCTGGAACAGAGCTCCCTTCTAGTTCTGAGCTCTGATTCAAGCCCCAGTTGCAGAAATGTGTAGGGGGATATGGCAAACACAACAGCCTCCTCACTGCTGGTATCTTCCCCACGCATCTGGTTCTCCATCCTGACACATCATGCTTATGCCTCCTCCAAGGAGCTGTACTGACTAGCCATGAAAATGTGAAGTTGCTTTAGAGGCTAGGTGCTGCTAGGGCCAATATTCTAACTAGCCAGGAGCCCCGGTGCTGCAAAGTAACTATGTGCATGTAGCACCCTGTCCATGCAGGCTTTGGCATCTGCTATGTACCTGTAGGTCTGAGTAAAGCACAATAGCAATGGGCAGGTGCAACATGGCCTGAAACGATTTGCAGCAGTTGCCTATTCCAAGTCTAAAGTCCCTGTAGTCTTTAGAAAGCTGGGCTTCAATCACGGACGTTCGGGTTCCAAGCTTCCGCAGCACCCTCCTTCGGAGGTAAAACACTTGGAGCCAGGCCTTCCTCTGGCATTCTGGCTTCCACTGAGCAGAGACGCTGGGGCTTCCCCAAGAGCAGCAGCTGCTCTGCAGTTGATATCCTAGCTACCAATTCCCTGAACGTACAGGTGTTTCCCCATTGGAAGGCCAGGTGGCTGGGAGGGCACGTGGTGGTCTCAGAGAGTGTGTGTGTGTGTGTTTAATGTAACACAGCGAGGGCTACAATTGAGTCTCTGAGCAGATGGAATTAAATGACTCCTTCAGTGTTGTTTGGCTCACGCAAAAAGGAGCTTGTTTAGGCTGTTTCCCGTCACGCTTTTTAATAGTTGCTTCACAAAGCATGAGAGCGAGAGATGAAAATGCCAGCAGTTCCAGCGGGTAAAGAACGGTTGGAGAGAGATGAGTAGGTTCTTCGTAGAGATGGGTGCAAACCAATTACCTTCCTTCCCTTTCCTGCCTAGCTGAGCACTCCTGAAACTTTGGCTAACTTACTTAGGTCTTTGGTTTGGAGGTGGGGGCAGAGGAAATATCACCTGTAAGACTAGTGATGGTCCTGATTATAACTGAATCCAGCAGCTCACTCGAACGAGGAAGGATTAGATTAGCCAGTGGTTAGGGCACTAACCTGGAACTTAGGGATTTGAATGCAGGTCTCCCGCTTGGCTCCAGGATTCCTGTGGGACCTTAGGCAAGTCACTTAACCCCTGTGTGGCACACTATAAAATGGGGCTAATGGCACCACCCTGTCCCACAGGGGTGTTGTGAGGCTAAATAAATTAACAACCACAATGTATTCCAGTGCTACCATAGCCAGGGTCAGATAAGTATCTCAGGCTACGTTGATACTACAGTTTATGCCGACATAACTCATGTCGCTCGGGGTGTGTGAATAAACCACCGCTCTGAACGACTTAAGTTACGCCGGCATAAGAGCTAATGTGCACAGCGCTGTCAGTGGGAGAGCTTGTGCCGCTCGCAGAGGTGGTTTTGCTATGCCGACGGGAGAGCTCTCCTGTCTGCACAGAGCATCTTCACCACATGCTGCAGCGCTGTACGTGTAGACATGGCCTAAGGTAGATAGGACTCAGTCCAGTCCAGTTTAGGATGTAGCAGTGTCACTCAGAGCTGAGTTTTGTTTATTTGCATCTTGCTAGTGAATGGGTTTGGGGGTGGTGGAAGGACGTAGGAGTTTGGGAAGAAAGGCAATAGATGTGTGGGGAGGTAGGGCCTTTTCTAGGTATCCGTTGGGATGTGTTGCTTTATTTTTCTTAAGCTTATAATTAGTTAATGGACCAAATTTGCCATAGTTCTATTCCAATGCACTCAGGAGATTCACAAAGTCTGAATATGCAATACAATGGAAAAGCAGAAGCATAGCAGAGGTGAAGAGCAGGGAATAGAAGCATATAGAAATACTGGAATGGTGTAAACATGAATCATGGAGAGAGTTTCTGCCTGCATGTGCCACCCTAAATAATCTAAGGGTGAAAGGGAAACGTAGGGTAAATAGCAGGAAAAAAGCCTAGACAGTGCAGGGTATTTAGGCTGTGGCTTAGGCTTTCACCGGTTCCCTTGGAAGCCTATTTGCATGGCTTGCAAGTGCTGGAGGCCTTCATTGCTCTCTGGACTAGACAAAGCGCAAGCAAATGTACTGGCAGGAGAAGAGTTCTGCCCTGGATGTTTTCTGTCTCTCTCTTCCATCCCTAACTTCTTATGCGTGACTCTCTGCCTCCCTCCTCAGTTACTATATATAATGGCAGGCTGCCCTGTCACATTTCTCCTCCCCTCTGTGTGTTTCCCAATAGACAGAGGGGTCAGTTGGTAGCATGGATCTGACCCCTCCACGTTAAATGTGTCTGTTCTATTGGAGACAGGATACTAGATCCCTTCATCCCATATTGCTATTGCATTGGTACACAGGCAAATGGGGAAAATACCAACAAAGCCTGGATATCTGATTACCTAAGAGATTGAAATGTTGCCGACTAGATTTCGTTCCATTTACCAACAGTTAAATTAACACAAGAAGCTCAGTTTTCAAATTCTCTGTCTAGTTTAGGACACAAGCTCCCAAATTCCTATTTTCGGCATCCACTGCAAGTGCTATTTCGAGGCCTCCAATGTCATGCTGGGATGCTATGAAAGAGAAGCCTGTGCCTGAACATTGGGCTCACAAAGATTCCCCCTTCCAAACCCTGAACAATTCCTTGGCAATTATCCTTTAAACTGTGATGTCTCTTTGGAATGTATTCTGCCTCAGGCAAACAGATCATTCACAGCATCAATTATAGAGGACTGAAATACCAGGGGAAGATCAGATCTTATGTTCTTCTTGGGGTATGTGTCAGTGTGGATTCCACACTAGATGTGCAAGACCAGAGACTTTTGAATAGCAATGCCCAGTTGGGGCCACATGTTTGCCCCTTTGCCTCTTGAGGCTCCTAGACAAGGGCATAAAGGATGGAGCAGTTACACCCCTCCCTGAGGCCTAGTCTACACCTAAAAATTAGACCAGCCACCTAGCTACCTCACTCATGGTTGTGAGAAATTTCACATTCTCTGTGCAGGATAGTTAGGTAAACCTAATCCCCACTGTAGATGCAGCTAGGTTGAGGGAAGAATTCTTCTATCAACCTAGCTACCGCCTTTTGGAGAGGTGGATTAACTACAGTGTCATAAAACCCCCTTCCATGGATGTAGGACTCAGCTTTGCTGCTGTAGCGTAGACATACCCTCAATTCCTTTGCAATTTGATGTCTGTGGTAGCTAAGGGCTCTGAGAAGTGGGAACCGAGGGCATGTGCTGGGGTCTGCCTGGACTGCACCATCTTGAAGAACCACAGGGTAGGTAACTATGCTTTACTTCAGCCCAATTGCTGGCTCTCTGGGACTTTATAAAACCTGTGGAAAACCATATACTAATTCTAGACTGTGCTCACAGCCCTCGTTTACAGTCAGTGGAATCTATTTAAATCATGTCATTCTATTTCACAATTGGCTACATTTTGTCCCTTGGTAATATTTTTTGTATTGTGGCTATAAATATCTATTACACAGAAAGTGTGCCACAGTCTATGAACTGTGCGTTACTAGTGATGAGGGCCATGGACCAATTATTTTTATTTGTATTACGGTAGAGCCAAGAGGGCCTTCCTGAGATCAGAATCCCATTGTGTTAGGCATTGCACAGACATATAGCATGAGACAGACCCTGCCCCAAAGGGAATATAGTCTACATAGGTAGGATAATGGTGGAAAGGGAACGGAGGCACAGAGAGGGAAAGTGACTTGCCCCAGATGACATAGCAGGTCTAAGGCAGAACTTGGAATGGAAGCCGCCCAGACAAAGTCCATGTTTTGGTGGTGTGATGGGATCGTCTGTCTTCAAGGAGCAGAAGCAGTTCAGTTCCCAGCTGAACTCCGCTAAGTACTCAGATGTGCTCTCCTCCACTCCCGTTATCCCCTCCCCTCTTTAGGCCTGGTATGTGCTGTGATGTCCTCTGTGAATTCTTGACAGCCTTTGGGCTGAATCTCCAGCCACTGCAATGCACAAAAAAGGGGGCAACTGGTGTAGGACAAAGGGCATCACTGCCCTTCCCAAAATGGAAAGGATGGTGAAGTGCAGAACTAGAATTGCTTCAGAAACGGCAGCAAACTGGCACTGGCCTCTGTAAAAACAGGTGGGGTTTCAGAGAGAACAATCATGCATGGCAAGGAAGTGGGAGCCACGCTAACCCTATATTCCTGCCAGGAAGCTGATTGGTTGGACCAGAAAGGGAGATGAAGCTGGTTTGTCTCTTCCCTGCCCCTCCCATCTGTGTGAGACTCCATGGCCTTTAGTGGAGTTACACCAGGCATGAATTTGGCCCATGCGGTTTCAATCTATCTAGGGTCTCATATGCCTCCCATCACTGCACTATCCAGACCCCTATTTAGTTCACAGCAGGACACTGAAACTAGGCATGGGCAAAGCATTAGAAAGGGATTGGAAGAAACAATGCTGTCTAAACAGAGAAGTGACTGGGTGGATTACTGGCTGCAATAGGCCTCTTCCCTCTCTGTGGGCCACAAGGCACTTTTTCTCCACCAGCCCTATGACACATACAAAAGCTGGGTGTCATGTGAACATACAATGCCATAGTGAGGATTTGCACAAACATAAACTGGATCAGATTCTGATCTCAGTTAACAGACTCATGGAAATGTAGGGCTAGAAGGGTCTGGGAGAGATCATCTAGCCCAGACTGTGTGCTGAGGACCAAACATACCTAGACCATCCCTGACAGGTGTTTGTCTAGCCTCTTCTTAAAAACCTCCAAATGCTGGGGAATGCACGACCTCCCTAGGTAACCTGGTCAAGCTCTTAGCTAGCCTTAGAATTAGAAAGTGTCTCCTAATATCTAACTTAAGTCTCTCTTGTTGCAAGTTTCCCTTTCTGAGTTTCCCGAAGGAGAACAAAATAGTTCACTAAAATATCCCTCAGTGACTCACACTTCAGTCAAGATGTTTGATGCATTTCGGATTTTCCAAAGAGCCGGCCTGGCTAATAAAGCACGGAGTGTATTTTTAACAGCTACCTAGCTCCATGCAGCATCAGCCTGGCCTATCCGTTCTCTGCCAAGGAGCAAATATTTGGTTTCATCCCAGAGAAAAACAAATTCCATTTGTCTGTTAAGAATCATCCCTTACTGCCTAGACAGAGCTCAGATTGCCGGGCTCCCAAGCAGCTGCCATCAATGGCTGTGCTGCCACCAGTATATTGCAATGACAAGAGGATACAGTCAAGACTGTGAGAGTCAGACTAGACTTCCCTTCTTATATCTGTTAAATGTGTGTGATTGACTGGAGCAGGAAGGGAGGCCGCATCCAAAAACAATTAGTTTCTTTCTCCCTTGTTTATTATACAAAGAAACAAATGGAAGTAGAATTGGCACCTTTAGAAGCAACCTCACAATAAGAAACCAGCACGCCTGCCCGGGGAGAAAAACAGATACCTCCCAACTACTGCTGTGAAGAATGAATATAAATAAATAATGTTTTCAATGTAGGAAAAATACCTGGACAGGTTCCATTCTGAAGTACATTGTATAAAAATAAATTGTACAAGCTGGTGCTTCCAGCTGCTCGCTGCGTTCTTACCTCTTGGAAATAGTTCATTATTTCTACAGAGCCACAGGTGTGTCTGGTGCTTTATAGCATAGGCCTATGCCAAGGATCTGACACCCTAGACAATGTGAGAACACCTACAGCTTTCTAAACTGAAAATTGTATAGCTTGGACCTAGGGGGAAGGTGCAAAAGGGAGGGCATCCTCAGGACGGGATTCGCCATTTCGGCTCAGCAGGGGTGGGCCAACTGCTCCGGATCCAAGAAGAGCCAGCTTTCACCTGGGCCTGAACCCAAACACAATTTGGTAGGTTGCTAAAATCTTATTTGCAACTTTGGTATCCTGCTCCTGTAAACTCCTCTGTCCCCTCCAGCTCTGAGCACGTCTTTACCTGGCTTTGCACTGCTCCCCATTCCTAGGGCTCATGGAGGTGTTTTTGAGGGGCATGCTCTCTCCTCTCCTCATGACCTGGTCGGTACTTATGCTCTCAGCCTGCCGCAGCGTTGTAAATCCAGAGGGACTCTGGTGGTGTCAGTGGATGAGGCTACACTGGCATAACAGAGCTCAGGAATTTGCCCAGTGTGCTCTATCCCACAGGAGGCGCCTCTGGGTTACATAGCCAAGGGATAACCTGGGTGGAGTGAGTCTGTCTGCTTACCTTCCAGAAGACACCAGCCTCTGCTGTGAGTGAGTCACCCTCTGCGTGGGTGTGACAGAGTGCAGAGATCTGACAGCTGGGCCAGCACTCAGATCACTGTTGCCTCCATTAGTTCCCCCTAATGGCTGATGGAATAATTAGCTAATTGGGAGAGGCTGGGGAGGTAAGGAACTAATTAGCCCTCAACTGACCAGCCTGCCTGGAGGGAGGTGTTACAGAGGAAGAGGACAGGGCTAGGTGAGCTGGAATGAAGAGTGAACAGGAGCTGGTCCTGCCCAAGTGCCTTTCCTCGGCGGGCCCTAGCAAAGAGGAGCTGAAAGAAGTAGAGGTTAGAGCTGTGATGTGGCACTGGATGGGTGTTGGTGGATGGGTTTGGAATAAAATGTAGCCTGTCCACAAGAAGGAAGTGGGTCTGAGCAGCTTGTGGGCCCCAGAGCCCCCTAAAGATTTGGCCTTTATCTTTACTGGGCCATTAGCTCCCTCTCTATTGTGCTCTCACCTGTATGCAGGCTGGCCAGCCAGATCGCCACAGGCAGACACCAGATTTCTCTGACTGAGCAACCAAGGGCATGTCTATGAGCGAACATCGCTCTGACAAATCCCATACTGAGGTGTGAGTATCTAGAAGTATTGGGCCTGCCGCTGCCGCCAGGGATCTCCTGGTTCATAGTATAAGACCCAACTAGAATCAGGAGGACATTTCCCCTCTGGCACAGCATTGCACGGTGAGGTGCATTAGAGGATTTTACGCACCTTCTCCTGGAACTTTAAGTGGCCACTTCTGGGAGAGAGGAATTGGAATAAGTGGATAATTGATGTGGTCCAGAATGCTGATTCTATGCAGGCAGCCAAACGAGCTGGTATCAACAGCCCTGATAGACTCCCCTTGTCCTGCTTTAAGGACATAGGTACAAAATCCAAGAGATCATTCGATTCTGGTTACCCTTCTGGGTGATGGGCATTAAGTCCCTACACTTGGATGCCTATGACTACTTTTGAGGTTTATGAGAAAATTGGTTGACCCACAAATGATGCTGAGTTAAAGTAAACTGGCATACACAAGCTGAAAGGCCATTCAAGGTCTATGAAAGATGAGCTTGTAGATTAGTTCCACGATGTTAACAGAGGTGGTGTTGTCTGAACCATAGACAAGAGACTGGCATCTTGCACAATGGGGCCCTAGTCCTGATTAGGGCACCTGGGTTCTCCCATAGTATGAACCAAAGTGCTGCAGTGTGCTAAGAGAATTGCACTGGTGCTGTTCATGTAAGCAGTGCCCACCAAGGCCTCTCCTGGGCTGCCTGGGTATTGTGCCAGGACCACCGGGCTATATTTTGCAGCCAGCGCACTGCTAGCTAGAGGCACAAATAACCCAGATGCTCACACGCGGCGTTCGTGCTTTACTTTCATGTCCAAGAGAACCGTTTATTGTGTTCACATACAGCATGGCAACGTGGAAAACACTGGGAATCTTGCATCGCTGGTTGGGTCTCCTGGATGGTGTTAGTAATGGTGACTCGACCGTTCCCATCATATCTATAATATTAGGAACCCTGGCTACAGATGGTCAGATGCACGATGTCTAACAAGGAGCAACCCAAAGTTCTGCTGCAGTTTGGGCCGGGCCAAGCGGCTTTGCCACATCTCACCCCCTAGCCCCCACCATAATGGACTTTTCCGTGAGCTTCTCCCCTCCCCCCACTCCTGTCTTTTAGTTTTGATTTGTTGGTTTTGTACAAAGCACAGTTTGTAAAACTGATCATGTTAATCCACAAGGAATGGCTATTCCCTCCCCTTGTCCCCTGCCCCTCCCAATCAACACCCCCACCACACTTCCACCAATGCACACACATACCCTGCCCCTAAATATCCTGACACTGCAATTCCATGTCACGTGTCCTCCCCGGCCTGCACACTCTGTTGGGCCTCTGATTGCAATTCCCTTTGTTTGGACATTAATACAAATCACACAATGAAAAAAACATATTGAGCCAGGCTCAAGGGGAAGACACGCTCTGCTGGGCTCTGACTCCAGTTTCTGATGCATTCAACAAAGCCCGACAGACCCTCGACCCTTGGGGCAGCTCCCACCTCACAACTTCAGGTCTCAGGCCCCAACAATGACAGGACAAGGAGGAAAAGGAAGAAAGGAAATAACCTAGGAGGAGACATTGCTTTTTGTTTAGGTTTTTCCTCCCCCACCACGCCCCTCAATAGCCTCTGGGGAATATGCCGAGTCCTACAGCTCAGTTCCCATCTTCCAATGAGATCCTGCTCCGAGGCCAGGTTCGCTGTGAGTATCTGCTTCCTGTTTGGAATGGGGGTGATAGGTTTGGCAGTGGGGGAGGGGGAGGCAGGCTTTCACTGAGAACACGGCAAGTCTGGGATGTCAGTGAAGGCAAGAGAAGCGCCAAAGGAAGACGGTGAAGCTGGCCTTCTGCATTGCGTTTGTACTCCGAGCTCTCCTTGCCACGGCATCAGTCCGACAGCTAAGGTCTGCTGCTGAATCACCTTTCGCAGCACTGTTGGGGGAAGTCACATGGGGTGTCCTTGTCTTCAGCCACACACCCCTCCTCCTCCTGGCAGCTGGCCTCGTGTCCACCGGACAGCTCGGCATCGCAGTCGAGGGACTCGTAGATGGTGGGCAGCGTGGTCTGCTGGCTGAGGCGCTTGCGCAGGCCCACCAGCAAAGGCTGTGGCATGGAGGAGACGTCCACATTGTTGCCGAGGTCTATCCAGGCCAAGCACGGGAACTTGTTCATGTCCTTCATGGTGTCCGTCAGCTCCTTCGTGGTGGCTCGGGTCAGCCGGTTGCCGTTGAGGGAAAGGTGCGTGAGATTGGGCAGCGCCCAGAAGAAGGGCAGGAGCAGGCGCACCATGTCGTCGGTCATCTCGGTAAAGCTCAGGTCCACCGCAGTGAGGTTGTTCCCGTTGTTCTGTAGGTAATAGGCCATGCGGTGGACATCCCGCATGGTCAGGGGAATCCCTGATAAATCCATGGAGTCCTGGCTCAGCTTCTTCTGCAGGCTGGTCTTCAGGCTAAGGAGAGGGAGCTCGTTAGAAATATGGACACAGGGAGGGGAGGGAGCTTGGAAACTGAACCCAAGTAACATTTCCTTGGACAGAGCTTCCCTTACTAAATATCTTGCTCTCATGCATTTCCTCTTGGCCAGTCCTAGCCACAGGCTTGCTGGGCCACTGCACACAGCTCCGTGGGGATGATGGGGAGGGTTCTGGCTGGGGGAGAGGATGTCCAATAATTAGGTTCTAAAGTGACTTGCATCTCGGATTCTGCTTTACAAAAGCACATTAGACATAACCGTGGCAACAACCCTTAACAAATGGACAGGTCTGCACTGCTCTGCGTCTGTGGGTTTGCTGGGTCCCTAATCAAGTGCAAAGGGCTCCCAAGCCTCAGGGCTGTCCTTGGAGTCACCTGCTGTGGAGCAATTTCCCCACTGTAGGGCCCCGATGGATCTAACTTGGAGCACACGAGTAGCCCCGCTGAAGTCAACGGAACTATTCGCATGCTTCATAGGCACCTTGCTGAATTGGGGGCCTAAGAATAAGCAAACCATTTCTAGCGCCGCCCCTCTGCAAGCCTGTTCTCGGAGCCCATGCCCACCTCATTGGAAAGCTGTTCAGAGGACGCAATGGGGATGCAGAGAAATGCAACCCGCAGGAGGCAGGACTGCCACAGTGTTCTTGGAGCTAGCAGTAATCCTTAGGTTGTGACACCAGCTCTATAGCCCTGCTCCATAGTCCATGCTGTTATCCCATGTACTTCAGACTATAACAGTCCCCCTGAGCAGATGTATATAAATGTGCATTAATGGCTACGTAACACCCAAAGGGCACACGGGACTCTGGGATACTCTCTGATGTGTCACAGAAATATGAGCTGGAAAAGGCCTGTCAGGACGCCCCATCCGTCTCCCGGCCCATGAAGAATTAGTCCCTACTCGACACTTACTCGTGTTTGGCTGGTCTAGTTTAAATGACTGTGCACTTCCCTGGGAAACTCTCCTCCACCAAGGCCTAGTACGGAAAGCTGTGATCTGAAATGTCAAACGCCTGCTGTGCTGACACAGTAATAATAATCATCTTACATTCAAGTGGCGCCGCTCAGCCTGAAAGATCCCAAAGTGCCTTACGCACTATATTGTGTGGCCTTGGTTACATGCTGTGCCACTCCCTTGGTTGTGCAGTAGATTTGCAGAGGGTATGTATGAGGGCTGACTGTGTGTCTACTCCCATAGATTATACACACACCCCCAGAGACTCAGTACTCCATGGCCTGACGGTGACTTGTGGCGTCATTTGCACTTGTGCAAAGAGGGTGTCACACCTACCAGATCACAGCGCTCTGCTTGCTTGCCCCAGTGCGGGTATGTGACACCCGCTTCGTACAGGATCAATGACTACGAGGTACCAGGCCATGAAGAATCAGGAGCACAAATTGCAGGGCCCCTTTATGGAAATGCAGCTGCCATTGAACTAATGGTAGGAATTCAGATGGGCAGTGCGTAATCCTCCGCATTGGGATTTGGCCAGGTCCCTGGGGTAAGCCTCCTACTCTGCTGAAAACTGCCAGGTGAGATTTAATACCCCCTCCCCCCACCAAGTGGGTGCGACCCTGGTTTTACAGCTCTCCTGACAGAATCACAGTTGTTTAGTCCGTCACTGACAATGCCGTGTAACACTGGCAACGGTAGGAAAATGCTCTTCCCATGCAGAGGATCTGATCTGTGTAAGATCTCAAACACAGAGGAGGATGAGGCATTTATTGACGTTCTATACGTCCTTCAGCAATGCTGGGCATTTGGCTGAGTGGCAGATTTAAATGTTTGCCCGAACTGACCATCAGACGCAGGCTAGAGCCAGGCACACTGAGCTGTCGGGGCAGGGGATGCACCGGGGCCAAACCAGAGGGAAATATCTCTTGGACGTGCTGGATTATCGGGTCACATGGGAAGAGCGCAGTTCCCAGGCTCAATGGGTTGGATGGGGAGAGGCACCAAGTACACTGGGCTGGACAGAAGTGATAACATGATTGATGGGGCTTGATTCTCTGGTGTAAATTGTGAGTGGCTCCAGTGGTGTAAAATGGGGGTCAGTGAGGGCAGAGGAAGAGGGTATAATTTAAGAACTGGATATTCTGTGAGGAGCTCGGACGGGCCAGGCTTCCCCTTCCCCTCTTGCACAGAGTCGTGCATCAGACATCCATTACAACCCCAGTGACTCCCTCGGTGCAAACTGCAGCAATAAGTCACGGATCCCACTCTGCCTGGAGCAGGTACCTTCTGTCTCGCCCCAGCAACAAGCCAGGACCCAGAGGAGGCCTTAGCAAGCAGACACATTATCTTCCCAGAATTGACTCTCCAGCCAGGGCTGCTGCTGGCTGAATTCACTTAAGCCATCCTCCC
Organism: Trachemys scripta elegans; assembly: GCF_013100865.1. Taxonomy (NCBI): domain Eukaryota; kingdom Metazoa; phylum Chordata; order Testudines; family Emydidae; genus Trachemys; species Trachemys scripta. The sequence goes on along the minus strand of NC_048312.1, from coordinate 20,305,423 downwards.
TCAGTCCCTCCAGCCTACGGCTCTTCCCCGTCTGCGTGAGTCTCCTTCTCTCGCCCGCAGTGCCTGCCTGCGTCTTTCATGGTGGCCCTGAGTTTCCTTGCTTCATTCCCTCTGGATTTCAGAGGCTTCAAAGGTGCATCCGCTCCCTCCCTCCACCCCTTTTTCTGTGTTGGAGTCTCCTTGTTTGCTTTAAACGATGCTGTGGAAGCTGCAGCTAGAGGCGTGTGCTTGAGCTGCTGCTGACACAGCTCTCCCCATACCCAGCTGTTTTAACAGGTGCTTGGCTACGTGCCAGGCCTGGAGCTCTCTCTCCCAGGGCCAGACCTGGAACTCCTTGACCGTGAGGAGCACAGAGTGACCTGCTCACAGGTGTCTCTTCCCCACCTGCCCCGTCCTGAGAGACAATGGAAAAAAGCTGGGTTACACCAGTCGGTTCTGGGCTTGGCTCCAGTTTTGCTCATGCACCCTCCCTTGCTGTGATTTCTGGAGAGTACAATCCTGACACCCCTGCTGTAACGCAGAGGGTGCGTCAGAGCCCAGCCATAGCCCTGCGTTCACCTTGGGCTTTGCATTGTAATGCCCAGACCGAGCCTGGAATGCTCCTCTCCTTGTGCAGACGAAGAGAAAAATACCAGGTTATTCCCAGAGAAATGGGGCCTCTATTATCTCCTAACTTCTTAGTAACAATGGCCTGAAAATTGCAACCCCTGAAAGCTTTTTGTGAGACAGAACAGGTGCATAATCACCACGCTTTCCATTCCCACAGCACAGCACTTTGGCAATGGTAGGCCAGGTCCTTCGCTGGTGTCGATTGACCGAGCTCGAGTGAAGTCAATAGGCCGCTTCGCACCAGCGGAGGATCTGCCCCATTAATACAGAGATGGAGCACACGCTTGTGATCTCTGCAGCAGGCTGGGTGCGAAAAAATTCGCCCTCCCTCCTTTCCCAGCTGTGGAGCGGCTCCCTTGGGGGCAAAGACTGCTGGAACTGTGTGCCTATTGGCCACCCTGCTCCCCCAGCAATCCCTCCCCTGTGCCGAGGCCTGGGTTACATGACCCTGGCACGGCTCCCAAAATCTTGCAGAGAAAAGTTACACTTCCCTGAGCAAGGAACAAAGGCAAGAATGATCAGCTGCCTGGGCAGGAGAAATCAAAATGCCTTCTGCCCTCAGTGGCCGAGAGTGGGCCTGGGTAGGTGATGGCGACACGCTTGCCAGTCTGACAAGCATCATCCAAGCCACTGTGCCCTTATATGTCTCTTCTCCACTGTGAGTGGCCTGGCTCTCCCCAGGACCCCATTCAGAACCCTGGCAAAGCCCATCCCACAATCCCTGGGGTCTCTCTCCCTGGGAAGGCCCAAACTTGCTCCCACTGAAATCAGGGGCGGTTCTGCCATGGCTTCAAGGGGACCAGGCCCTTCATATTGTTCCATTAATGGGGGCTGCTGGTCCACAGCCACCTCCCACCCCACACCCTCTGTATTGGGCACTGGTGCGACTGCTGCTGGAATACTGTGTCCAGGCGTGATGCCCACGCTTCAAGAAGGATGCTAATAAACTGGAGAGGGCTCAGAGAAGAATCAGGAGAACGATTATCACTACAAGGCAGGTTTTCTAATCGTGTCGAGTCAAGGAGTTCAAGCAATTTAGCTTGACAAACCGAAGGTTGAGGGGTGACTTGACTACTGGTGCTGAGCTCGCTCTTCAGCTTGCGTTTCCCAGACGTCTCCCTGGGCCCTGTCCCGCCCGCAGCACTGCAAACCTGGCTGTTTGAAACTCCTATCGCCCCAGGCACCTGGCTTGATGCCTTAGGAACCCAGGAAACCCCAGGACCAAGTGTAAACATCCTCCCTGCAATGTATGTTGCCTTCCCCTCGGACAGGAAAACGGCACACTGGCCAATAGGGGACGAAGCAGCACGCTGGGCGTGCCGGCTCCTGGGCATCGATGCGCTCTGGGGGAGACAGCCAGTCGCGGTGGAAAGAACGCTACAAGAGACAGGCTTCAGCCCATCTGCATTCCCCCTTCCTCCCCCTGGATAACAAACAGCCTCTCTGCACACTGCCTCAGTCAGCGCTCCGGCTTCCTGGAAACTGGGGCTTAACTAATGCAGGAAGCTTCGCAGCTGTCAATGAAAGACTCAGCCAACAAGTAATTAAGTCTTGTCTACCAGGAATCAGCAGAACCCTGTCTCTGGGACCTGGCCCACTTCCCCTCAGCCTCGCCACGCTTTGGGTCTATGAGATTGGCTTGGCTCCTTTCCATCAGCGCCGATTCCCACCCTGGCCCCTGCTCAACTCTCCTTTCTCGTCAGCTGCACGCTTTGGCAGGCACCGTGCAATGCCGCAGCGGCTCAGCTGCGCTGTCACAATGTGAGGATTACAGAGAAGCCCTTTCCCACAGCTGCAAGGGCTCAGGGGGGCTTGTTTTGTTGGCGCTGACTTTGCCTGGCTGAGGGCTGCCCTGGTAGCTTGCCAGAAGCCTGATGCTCACCCCAGTTCCGTATAAACTGGAGCACGCTGCAGCCTGAGAGGTGGCCAGTGGAGAAGGCAGGCCCCAGCATGCAGTTTCAGACCACCTGACCTGTGCTGGGGACACCAGCATTTCTGCTAAGGGGGGGTCTGCATAGGATTTCATGTGGCTCCCTAACTGACACACGGGCTGCATTGCTGAGTGACATAGGCCATGCCCATCCCTCCTCAGCTTTCCCAGATGGACCGAGACTGTTGACAGAAGCCAGGTCTCACCACACACCCCACCTCCGAATCCATACGCTGCTTGGGCTTCTCAATCCCTTTGTCCTGCTGAGCCAGTCCCAGCTCCCGGCGCAGCCCCTGCCAGCTGTGATTTCAGCTGCCAGAGGCCCCCGCTGCCTGGCTAATTACCAGCCTGCTCCTTTTCTGCCTTTTATGTTTTTGTCCCCTGCATCCACAGCGTAAACATTTCACAATATTTCCCTGTGCTGCTGCCTCCCGTCAGCACACAGCCGCCCTTGGTAACGGGAGCCGCTGCCACAGGCTAATTAGCTGAGAATCGCCTGGTTTTGGCAGCTCCTCTTCATGCAGAGCCCAACCAAAGACCCATATGAACTACTCCTCCGATTCCAGGCATGGTTCAAGGGAAGGACGGGTCCTTTTCAGTCGCCTCGTTAGCATAATCTGCCTCCCTGGGTTCCCAGGCGCTGCCCCGTGGGCAGTTCTGTAGCTGCATAGGCCAGGCACCACAAGGATATGAAAATGAGCATAACTAACCCAAATGCAGCCTCGCGGGCTGGCGTAAGCGTCTGTTCTGAGGCTGGGCCCTGCTTTCCCCAGCTCGCTATCGGCGCACGAGAAGAGGCAGCATTTAGCCCTCACCATCCACCTTGGCCCCATTTCCAGCCCAACGCCCAGCCTGATTCCATCAAGCAATTACTCTTCCAGCTGCTCTACCTGGCCCTGGGGAGAGCCGTGTGATCCTGGCCGCAGAACGAGGCTGGGGAGCACAAAGGTGGACTTCTGCCCTACCTTCCCGCCCCGCATCGCGCCTTTGTGCCTGGGGTTTGGCAGTAGCCAATGCCCCAGCCCTGAACCCTTCCCCCTTGGCTCTCCCTGGCTTTTCTCTGCCCTCACCGACGGAGAGAGGCGTGATCTGTGAGCCAGGACCATTCCTCCTCCTGGCTCTGCCACCAACTCGCTCTATGACCTAGGGCAAGTCTCTTCCCCTCATTGTCAGAGTCTCCCCGGGGGATAAGGACACTGACCGCACAAGGACGCTGCATGGATCCTTGATCACGTAAGAGCTTTGAGGATGCAATTCCCTGAGTCCCATTCCCTCTTTCGCCTGGCACCCCACTCCCCACCTTTAACAACTGGCCCTCCGGCTACTCCCCCACTTTCTTTGCCCTCCTGGCAATTTTTGAGACTTGTCTTTGTCTGTCAGGGCCGGCTCCAGGCACCAGGCAACCAAGCACATGCTTGGGGTGGCACCTGGTAAGGGGCGGCGGGGGGAGCGCGGTGCAGCATTCTGCGGGGGGGCGGGCTCCGGCGGCATGGCGCTCAGCGGGGTGGGGGGAGGGCGGCGTGGGGCGCCGCACTGGGGGGGTGGGTGTTCCGGCAGCGATCGGCTGTGGGGGGCGGGCTCCGGCGGCGCGGCGCTGGGGGGGTGGTGCGGTGCGGCGCTCGGCGGGGGCTCAGCACTTTTTTTTGCTGCTTGGGGCAGCAAAAAAGTTAGAGCCGGCCCTGTTGTCTGTTGATCCCTGCCAGGGTATTTTGTCAGGAGCACAATGAACGTAACCTGCCACTAGCCACAGTCCCTCTCAACCCGCCCGGTAAATGCTTTCCCTGGTGCATTTTGTGTGAGACTCTAGTGATCCCGGGTGTCAGTGTTCACAGGCAAGATTCCCCCAAGCCTTGTGTCCTAGTCACAGGGGGCACCTGGAATTTGGGACTCTTCTGTGCTTTAAGGTGGAGGGTCAACCCCTGCCCTCAAGCAGCAAATGCTGCCTCTTCCCATCAGCCCCTCTCCACCTTGCTTTGGGCTGGCTAACGTCCGGGCCCATGGGCGTCAGGAAGGCCTGTATTCCCATCCTGCCTCTGCCACCGAATGGCTGGGTGGCTTTGGAAAACTGACTTCAATTCCCCATCTATAAAAGAGGGATACTGATCATTCTTTTCCCTGCTGCAGAGGGATGTAGCGAGGATGCTTTAGTTAATATTCACATAGCACTGGGTAAGTGTTACAAATTATTCTGATCGGCCAGAACTGTCATCCAGGGCACTGAGTGATGCTCTTGGAAAAACACAAAGATCTGAAGTCCCTATGAGCTGTTTTCTTGCCTCCCCCTTCCAGAATCTCTCTCTCTCTCTCTCTTTCTCAAGCGCTTCTAATACTGCAGCATCTGGGCACTGCAGAATGATTACAGAGAAAGAGTGAGATGTATCCAGAAGGGACAGTCAATTCTCCATCCGACGCTGGTTTAGCAGAAGTGGTTCAGCATGAAGATTCCTCTAGCGGGTGCTCAAGGTACAATAACCAAGAGGAAGGAGCCAGGCTGCATTTTCAAATACTGATGCACTGCGCAGTTGTGCACATGCAAAAGCAAATAGCCACATCTGCAAAAATGCATCTGCACTTGCAGAACCAGAAAGTGTGCGTGCAAATACCCGTGTGTCCACAATTACCCATTCTGCAAGTGCAAATTCTTACTGGCATGCACCACTCCCTGCCTTGTCACTTATTTTATGGATTAATTTAGTCCTTCACATTCCTGAAAGCAAGACACAGCCAGAACCGTCCAGAGCTGGGAACCAAGCAGATGGCTGCTACGCAAGCTTCCCTTGCACAACTCTGCCAAGGCAGCTCAACCTTAACTTTCAGCTTCTCTCTTACATTCCTGGGCTCCCGTTCAGCTCTGCCCGTGCACATCGGGCTGCGGTTCCTGCCAAGTGCTGCCAATGCAGTGCTCTCCTGAGCTGGAGCACCTCGGCTATTGGAGACGCACTGGGGGAAGAGCACTGGAATATCCGTGCAGGTGGCTGTTCCAGCCCCACACCCCTCCTAACCCAGAATGCAGGGTGCTTCTCAATTAACGACGCCTTGAAACCTCTGAAACCAGTCATGAATAACGTGAGAAAATTCCACATCTGTCCAACTGCTTTCTCGGTGGCGCTCTTATCACCCAACATCCCCCGGTACAAACCTCCGGGAGAAAAATAATGTCTTGATCTATTGCTCTTCTTACCAGAACTTTCCATTTAACCACCAACTGAAGCTAGAGTTACACAATGCCCCTGAATATATTACTCGCACTCAGTGCTAGTGATAACATAGGCTGTACAAACACGTTGCTATGGAGGGATTTGTACTGGGTTATAGCACGTCCTATACTTCGGCGGTTGAGCTGAGCTGTCTCGTTGTGGTTCGGTAAGGCCGGGCTTTTCCCTGGTGGTGGAATCTAGTGCCGCAGAATCTAAGCTTTCCGTTAAAAACAGCAGCAACCTTCCAAAGGCTCTAACGCTCATGGTGGCAAAGAGACACCTTCAAAAGGTGACTCCGATGTAAACTGATGCAGTGCTCTCTGGAAGTCGGGGAGAAGTGGGAACCAGACAATAGGTCTGGGAGACGTATGAACAATCCCATGACATTGCTAGGATTTTGCTGCTCTGAAGCCTAATGATGACAATTCAAATGTGAACAGTGGTAACAATTTCACTGCGGATTAAGGCATGGAAGAAAGCAGAGGGACACTCACGTTACAAAGCTCTACACCAGCTGTTGTGAGTTGGAACTCAAACTGATGTCATGGGTGGGGGGTGGACCCTGGAAGAGGACCACCACCCCCAGTGTGACCCCTGATATTCTTCATCTACTAAAAGCATAATAATAATAATTGGAACACTTATTGGGCCTGGATCTGACCTCCCATATACCAGCTATACACCACTGCCATGGCACTGATGGCAGTGGAATTACTCCTGATTTACACCCGCATGAGTGAAAGCAGCATTAAGGCCGTTACCTTGCAGTGAAGCAAACCTGGTAAACATGAGATGGGCAGGATCACATGTCACGGCTACTCTCTCAGCTGGGTGAAATGGCACAGGCCCATGTGCTGCTAACCATTCCCTGAGTCGGGCAGGCTGCCACTCGCCGCAGCCAGTGTCTATGTCCCACTGGAGTGGGAGGTGGGGACCTTCACCCAGCAGTGTCCATAACTGCTTCACCAAGCACATAACCAAGATGTGACACATGACATGAAGAATGGGCGGGGCATCCCCCATGGTGTCATACAGATATCAGCTGCTGCTGAGAGGCCTTTGGACTGAAGTGAGCACCCCGCTTCTGTGTTTCTCTATTTACTATGCCGCTGGGGGAGCGCAACAGGTAAAGCCATGGGTGCTGCTCTGTGCGCTGACCACGCCCACTGACTCAGGGTCAGCTAGCGCATTACAAGCACTGTCCATTAGCTGACCTCTAGATGACAGAGCAGTGCCATTGCGTTTAATTATCTACTTTAGCACCTATGGCTATGCAGGATTTCACAGCAATGCCTTAGAAGAGAAGGCATTTACCCCACAGACCAGAGCACGGTGTCCATCCATTGTATGGCCCACAGCACGTTGGCTCATGGCCAGGGCCTACCAAATTCACAGTCCATTTTGGTCAATTTCACAGTCATAAGATTTTTTAAATTGTAAACTTCATGATTTTAGCAATTTCACTCTGAAATTTCAGGGTGCTGTATTCGTAGGGGTGCTGCCCCAAAAGGAGTTGTGGGGGGGTCACAAGGTTATTATAGGGGGTGGGGGTGGTACTGCTACCCTTACTTCTGTGCTGCTGCCGGCGACAGCGCTGCCTTCAGAGCTGGGCAGCTGGACAGTGGTGACTGCTGGCCGGGATCCCAGCTCTGAAGGCAGAGCCGCCGCCAGCAACAGCACAGAAGAAGAATGGCCTGGTATGGGATTGCCACCCTTACTTCTGTGCTGCTGCCGGCAGAGCTGGGCCCTTGGTCAGCAGCCGCCACTTTCCGGCCACCCGGCTCTGCAGACAGCAGTAAGGGCTGCATGGCCTGGTATTGCCACCCTTTTGCGCTGCTGCTGGCGGGGCGCTGCCTTCAGAGCTGGGCGCCTGGCCAACAGCCGTCGCTCTTCAGCCGCCCCGACCCCCCCTAAAATAACTGTGACCCCCCTGAAACTGTCTTTTGGGTCAGGACTCCCACTTTGAGAAACACTGGTCTCCCCCGTGAAATCTGTGTAGTACAGGGTAAAAGCACACAAAAGACCAGATTTCACAGTCCGTGACATGTTTTTCATGGCCATGAATTTGGTAGGACCCTACTCATAGCTACAGCTCATGTTTGACCAGCTGAGTGTGTTTTATGTCACAACATGGGGCTCCTACGGGAGTCAACGGGAGCTTTGCCTTTGACTTCACTAGGAGCAGGATTTGGTCCTTAAGGAAGATGAAGTCCAGACTGAGAAACGTAAAGCTCCGACGCTCCTTGCATGACAGAGGTACTTTACTAACATAGTGTGTTAGCATAAGTATTTCACTGGGTTTTACAACGGCATGCTTGATAGCCTGGGTAACGTCTCACTGTTCCTGCGAGGTAGAAGTCTGATCCATACACAGGAGGATTAAACACTCCCAGCCTTGCTGTACTGAAATGGTCTAAAAAGATACTTCCCCGTTACCTTTGGATTTCCTGGTAGTTCAGTGTGTGATTTACTGGGCAGTTTGGAGTGTCTGAGGACAGGACTGTACCTGGTTCCATTCCGACCCATTGGTTTTCTCCTGGAGATGAAAGGCTGGTGCATGGACCCCCTGGAATGTGGCAACCTCCATTTCATTTCCTCTCCCCCCACATAACTATATTTCCATAACAGCCCAAACATAATTAATACCTGGCAGATGCTCCCAGTTCTCTCCATGGCAGGGCTTGTTAATGATCTTCCGGGCCCATCTGACTTGCTGCCAGAAAGCGGAAATCGCATTTCAGAAGAGAACGGGGCGTTCTGCGTCTGCTCCATGACAACCAGCAGCCAAAGAGGGCAGGGGACGGGGAAGGCAAGAGGAGAGCTCATCCCTGATTGTGCTTTCCCTGCCCTGATCTTTCCCAGCTGCCCTGGGATCTGCCTTCGAACTTGATTCAATAGAAGCTGACACTTCCCCCATTTTGTTCAGTACAGCCATATGGTAGGAAGAAAAACCTTGGGTGGTGTGGACTTGTGAATGGCCTTTGGCTTGGGGTTTTATTTACAGTTTATTTGATATTAATAAGCCTAGTCCCCAAAGAGGGGTCTCTCTTGACCAAGAAAAAACTGTAAGTTTATTTGAAAAAACCAGGTGTTTATTTGAACAGCCCAAGCGGGAAACTGAGGCAGGCTGCCTCTCATGTGACCCTAAGCCATGAGGGGATGCATACAAGGCAACCAGCCTGGTTAAAACTGGTGTAGCCAGCAGGATCCTCCAGGGCCCCTCCCATCAAGGAGAGAAACTGAAGGTGTGGGACAAGTTGAATGGAAGAAGTCGTTTGTTGGCAGACCAGCAGCAATGGATGCAGGCAGTTTCTCAGCGGGAGCAGAAGGCACAGTGAGCCATGCAGCAGAATTTACACATGGTGGGGCTTGGGGCCCAGATGCCTGGAAGGGCAGGGACCTGGAGTAAGGGTCCACCCAAGTGTTTTAGAGGTGGAAAGGCCAGGCACGTTAAGAGGGCCTGTCCCTTGAATATTGAGGTCTGTGGGGAGGGAGAAGCCCTGCAAACTGAGAGGGCGAGTCAAAGAGGAACAGTCTGTGTGTTTGCAGAAGGGTGTTGGCCCTGGCTGCTGGAGGTGAGGGAAACAAGTGAGGTGGTGCTGGCCACAGCGATCCCTACTGTGACTGAGCGGAGGAAGGAAACAAAGCCCCAGTTGGCTGTTGGGGAAACATGACCCGAATGTGGGGTGGTCACAGAATGGCAGAGTTGTGTTCGGGAGAGGGGGCCAACACTGAGGCTGCAGGGAAAGTGGACATTGTAGCCAGGGCAGCACCTCTTACAATGAAACTGCAGGTTCAATAGCAAGGATTTTTAAGGCGTCTGTAAACTCCGGGGTCATGGCCTATGGTTGGAGACTTGTAAATATAGTGCCTATATTTACGAAGGAGGAGGGAGGGAAGTGAGCTAGGAAACTACAGGCCTGTTAGTTTGACCTCAGTTGTATGCAAGGTCCAGGAACAAACTCTGAAAGAGCAAATAGTTAAGGACATAGAGGTAAATAGTAATTGGGATAAAATACAACATGGTTTTACCAAAGGTAGAACGTGCCAAACCAAGCTGATCTTTCTTTGAAAATATAACTGCATTTCTAGACAAAGGAAACGCAGTAGATCTAATTTACCTGGATTTCTGTAAGGCATTTAATACAGTTCCGCATGGGATATTATTAGTTAAATTAGAGACAATGGGGGATTAATATGAGCCTTGAAAGGTGGATAAGTAACAGGTTAAAGGGGAGACAACAGTGGGTCATATTGAAAGGTTGAACTGTCAGGTTGGAGGGCGCTTACTAGTGGAGTTCCTCAAGGATCGGTCTTGGGACCAATCTGATTTAAAACTTTCATTAGTGACCTTGATGCACAAAGTGTGTGAGCTAATAAAATGTGCGGATGACACAAAATTGAGAGGTATTGCCGATACGGAGGAGGACCAGAACATCATGCATGAAGATTTAGATGACCTTGAAAACTGGAGTAATAGAAATGGGATAAAATGTAATAATGCAAAGTGTAAGGTCATACATTTAGAGACTAACAACAAGCATTTTTGCTTTAAGCTGGAGACATATCAGTTGGAAACAAGAGGTGAGGAGAAAGGCCGGGGTATTGGTCAGTCACAGGATGTGAGCCGCCAATGTGATGCATTAGCCTTTTTCATGGCTGCAATCCTAGGATGCATCAGGGAAGTGCTATCACCATTATACAAGGCACTGGTGAGACCTCATCTGGAATACTGTGTGTAATTCTGATCTTCCAGTTTGAATTCATCCCTCTTAGACATGGAACAGGTGCAGAGAAGGGCTACTAGAACGATCAGAAGAATGGAGAACCTACCTTACTAGAGGGGACTCAAAGAGCTTGGCTTGTTTATCCTAACCAAACGAAGGCTAAGGGGAGATATGATTGCCCTCTATAAACACATAAGAGGGATAAACACCAAGAAGGGAGAGGAGTTATTTAAGTTAAGGGCCAATGTTGGCACATGAACAAATGGATATAAACTGGCCATAAATATGTTGTTAAGCTTGAAATTAGATGAAGGTTTTTTAACCATCAGAGGAGTCAAGTCTGGTACAGCTTTCCAAGGGGAGATGTGGGGACAAAAAAAAATTTAACTTATTTCAAGACTGAGCTTCATAAGTTCATGGAGTGGGTGGTATGATGAGATTGGCTATAATGGCATATGGCCCGTCCATGACTACTATTAGCAAATATCTCCATTGGCTAGAGCTGGCACACTAGATGCGGAGGGCTCTGAGTTGCTACAGAGAATTCTTTCCCAGGTGTCTGGCTGGTGGGGGTCTCCCACAAGCTCAGGGTCTAATTGATCACCATATTTTGGGTCATGAAGGAATTTTCCCCTAGGTCAGGGTGGCAAAGACCTGGGGGGTGGGTGTTGCCCTCCTCTACAGCTGGAGCATGGGTCACTTGCTGGTATGGACTGGAGTAATGGTGGATTCTCTGTAACTTGAAGTCTTTTAAATCAAGATATGAGGACTTCAGTACCTCAGCTGGAGGTTATGGGTCTATGACAGGAGTGGGTGGGTGAGGTTCTGTGGCTGTGCTGTGCAGGTCGTCAGACTAGATGATTGTGATGGTCCCTTCTGGCCTTAAAGTCTGAGTCTGTGCAATGCAGCGCTGGCAGGAGGGGCTAGAGAAAGTCTGACCTCTCCGGCAGAGAAGCCAACAGAAATTGGCTGCATTGGAAGAAGCCAAGGAGCTGGCCCTGAGGGGAAAAGAGCGAACTTGAAGGAGAGCTAGAGGGTTTGCAGATGGAAAACAGTCCGGCAAGCTGTGAAGACCTTGGTAATTAGGGAAGAAAAGAAGAAAAATTCCCTCAAGCAGAAGTTGCCCTGGGGTGGGCAAGGTTTTCAGTGCGGGGTGGGGTATGTAACAGGGTGGCTTACTCCAGGGCTGGCTTAGCTCCGTGCTCTCTAGCCGATGATTACAGGATGAGCCCCACCTGAAGGGAATTGGAGCAGGAAGTTGCAGTGAGGAGGGAGAGGGACGGGGCTGTGCTGGAAGCTGTAGCAGTGTCTCCAGGCAGGGTGGCCTGGGAGGATGAAGAGAAATCTTGGGTTCTGTGCACTTCTGAATAGACTTTGTTCTGGGGTTTGAAGTTACCGTCAGTGTATTTTGTATTAATAAGCCCGGTCTCCCAGGAGGGGTGTATTTTGCCTAAGGAAAAAAAAAATGAAGTGAACTTTATTTGAGTAATCTGGAGGGGAAACTGAGGAAGGCTGCCTGCAGTGTGACCCTAACACCTCCTACCTATACCTGATTTTCTCTTGGCTCGTGAGGGTGCAGAGAGGGCTGGGCTAGCACACACCATGGCAGTGAACAGAGGCCTCTCCCAGCTGGCGGTGACCAAGCAGATCCCCTCCTGACCTCCCCTTCCCTTTCCCAGCTGAGTTGCTCACCATGCTTGGGACTTCCTGCGGGGCATGCCGTGCCTATGCCACGTGGAGTGAGGGCTCAAGTGGTAAATCAGCTGCCTGCAGATCCTGTCCGCGGACTTCCAGGGGTCGTATTCCTGGAAACAAAGGGACAGCTCAGCCTCCTGCTCCGCGACTCTGGCGCATCCTGGAAACACTCCTGGGCCACCAGGAGAACGCGGAACCTTTAGAGAACCTCCGAGAGGACAGATGGGATGAGGAGGTGAGATAGAGACAGGAACAAGAGAGAGGGGTAAAAGCAAAGATGGGGCAGTGGATTGGGGCAATAGGAGGTGAGGTAACGGGCAGGGGAAAGGGAGTGGGAAACAGAATAGTGAAAGGAAGAATGTAAAAGGGGGAAGCAAAGGGAAGGGGAAAGAGCACTAGTGACAAGAACTCCAGAGCTGGGAGTTCGGCTTAGGAAAGGGAACGCCCCCGCCCCACTCTCAAATCTGGAGAGAAGGCTTGTGGCTCCTCCCTTCAGGTCAGGCTTGAGACCACTGTAAACTCTCTCTGCAGTGCCTCAGGGGTGCCTATGGTTCCCTACAGCACGTGGCCTGGGGGAGCAGGGCTGGGAGTCACCCTCTTGTCAGGGGCTTCCTGCCCAGCAGGGATCTGTTTTAACGCTCTGATAGATAGTTCCTGCTCTGGCTGTGGAGTGGGGGTGGGTATTTATATTTTAACCCCTGGCCGTGCTCTGGGATGGGGGGATTGTTGGATTTTGCCCTCTTCAGACTGGGAGGGAAACGTAGCAACTTAACTACAGCTCTATACATGAAGCCTTCTCATCCCTGGCCATCCATGGAGAATATTTGCGCCTTCAAACACTGCACAGGCTAGAAAATCTGGAATTGAACAGCTCTGGAATCTAGCCAGTTCCCTGCTCCCAGGTCATCCTGCATCACTGGTTTGTCCCACCCCCACTTTAACACTGCACCTGAAAACGTGCAAAAACGTACACAAAGTTCAGGCTAAAGACTTACTAGGAGACGATAAAATCCCATTCCCTGGTCACATCATTCACTGTAGCCCTCCAAGGGTCTCCATCTCGAACATGCCACAGCATACGCCATTACTCACACCAGAAAAACAGCATATGCTACTGGCTACACAATATAGTTAAAACTATAAATGGGCACGCTCAGTCTCCATTTACGGAACCCCGCAACAGCTTATGATCAACATGTTTCAGGGCAACAAACAGAACTCTGTATTAACTTATTCTTCCACTTCACCACCCGCTGAGAAAGCATACAGAGCTGTGACGTCACGGAATGGGCCGTGGGAATGGAACTCTGCAATCAGCACAATACATCCAACAGCACGTATCCATGGCGGAGCAGAACATTGGGGAGATGGTCAGGCTGGGGGGATGGAAAATGGTTTTTCAACTAAATGGAAACTTTCACCAGAGAAATTCCCTTTTCATTGAAAACTTGGAGGCTTTATAGAAGAGCCAAAACATTTCCATTTTTGACAACCAAAAATGGAAAAATATTGGTTTTCCTGTTGCCGAAATTGGGGAAACTTTTTTCAGGTTTTGGTTGCCCAAAACCCCCACAATTTTGGTGTTTGGGATTTTCTGTAAAAACATGACAAATTTCAAAGAAAACTGTTTTCCTGACCTGTTCCAGGGAGTATAACTTGGGGCCGCGGTGGGGAAAGGCATTAGCCAAGCTCCCCTGTGGAGACACTTTCAAAATGTAACTCTTTTTGAACGTGTTTTATTCTTTCTTTTTGTATAAGAAGCTGCCCTAGAGCACAGAGTCTCACACTAAGCCCTTTGTGATGGGATGAACCATTCTGAGACTTGAGCAGCGTGTGGAGAGGGATTCCTAGCAAGGGCTTTTCAGAATGAAATCTGTGAAGAATCCCTGCCCAAGATGGTCCATCCCAACAGGCTGAGTGCTCCAGGGAAAGGGATTGCTTATGATCTCTGTGAGTACTGGATACCCATGGTGGAACGCCATGGTGATTAGATTGTAAGGCCCAAATTTGTAACAGCATGTGGATGTTTCTCTGCTCAGTGTCTGCACAAATGATGTAGATGGCGAGCTCCCCTTTTGAGAAGTGATTCAGGGCTTTGAAAGTCAATGGGACTCAGGCTTCTATGAGACTGAGGCTTGGTCTACACTATCAGTTTATGGTGGGATAACTATGTTCCTCACGGGTGTGGAAAATCCACACCCCTGACCAACCTAGTTATACTTCCCTAGCCCCCCATGTATACAGCACTGTCAACGGGAGGGCTTCTCCTGTCAACATAGCTACTGCCTCTCATGGAGGTGGAGTCCCTCCGCCGATGGGAGCAGCTCTCCCGTTGGCATAGACGGCATCTTCCCTAAATGCTACAGCTGCGCCACTGCAGCACTGTAAGCGTAGACAAGCCCTTAGGCGCCTAAGTTACTTAGGCCTTGCCAGGCTGAGCAGAGCAACACCTAAATAAATTAAAAATCTGGGCCCAAGCTCCTCAGAGCGAGGATCTTGCCTTATTTTCCTGTCTCTAGAGCAGTGGTTCCCAAACTTGTTCCACCGCTTGTGCAGGGAAAGCCCCTGGCGTGCCGGGCCGGTTTGTTTACCTGCCACGTCCGCAGATTCGGCCAATCGCGGCTCCCAGAGGTCGCGGTTCGCTGCTCCAGGCCAATGGGGGCGGCAGGAAGCGGCGCGGGCCGAAGGACAAGCGGCGGAACAAGTTTGGGAACCACTGCTCTAGAGAATCAGGCACATCTGGTAGTAACTAAATAATAAATGGCACCCATCAGGCTGGCTGTGCTAGGAGTGACTCAGAACAGGGAGGCTGTTTGCAAAGCACCAGGGTATGAAGACCGTAAAGAATTAAACTGGGACCTGTCTGTGGAAGCTGGAGACAGACTCTGGGGGCCTGATTCTCCATTGCCAGGTAGGTGGTGGAGTTGCTGACATCAAGGCAAAGTGGTTGTAAGATGCTCCCACTGATTAAATAGTGTGTGTTATCCTCCACTTTGTACAGGTGTGAATGGTGACCAAGGTGCACGGCAGTGGAGAATCGATCCCTGTGAGTGTTCCCAGCACACAGGGACTGTGCCATATCCCTGTCCTGGCACAGCCACTCTAGCCCTGTCAAACTCCACCCTCCCAGCTGCGCTCGGCAGGTTTTGTGTTTGTTTTAAATGGGAGGATCACAGAGCTTCGGTTTCTGCAGCATCATTGAGGTCCAGATTCTGCCCAGCCCTGGGGCAAGGAGCTACCCCCACCCCTGAACACCTGTGCAGAGGCTGGCCAGCATCCCACCTAGTGCCCATGTCAAGCAGTAGCTATCTGAAAAGAGCTGGGGGGTGGGGAGGAAGGCGCATGGCCCTGTTTCTGTCCCCACCCTCTACCTTGGCATTGGCTTGTGGAGGTTCTGTGGTGTGGAGTGGAAAGCATACTGCACCCCTCTCCAAGCGAAGCAGGGCTACCACCCTGGTCTATGAACCGTGGGAACCTGCAGGAGGAATTCTGGGTCCAGCAATGCAACCCCTTTGGAGCCCTCTCTGGTGCCCTGAGTGTGACTGTCTGCAGGGGGAATGCAAGGCAGAGGTTTGCAGGATATTTGCAGTAGCTGCCCACACCAGAGTTGGGTGAGAGAGAAGAGGGGGCAAGCAGTAGAAGATTTCCACCTCCGCCCACCTGTCTGTCTCCTGCACAGAGGCATCTGTCTGATAGGGCAATTTCCTGCAATATCTTAGGAAGACCTTACTGTATTACATACAATCCTGACCCACAATGATACATAAAAGTAACCTCTCGCGGGGCAGATGTGACAGATGAGAGACATGGGAATTCAAAAGACTGTACTACAAATGTGCCAGACAAATCTGGACTTTTTGGACAATAAGTGGAAAGAGGAATTCCTGGGGAATTCCTAGGGTGAGGTGAATGCAAATTTCTCATTTCAATTATACAAAAACTCAACCTTTCAAAGCTCTGCCCTGAGGAGAGGGTCCCTGTCTGATGATTACCTTTTACACAAGGCCAAGATCAGCTCAGGCCTTTGTATAAAGAAATGGCTGATCTGTGCAGTGTCTGGTCCGGTGCTGGATTTATGACAGATGAACTTGTAACCAGTTGTGGGGTTTGAAGGACTGAAACCTACCAGAGCCACAGGTTGATTTGAAGTGATTTCTGCTAAACTTTCTAGTGTGTCTTTATTGTTGCAATGCTTTCACCTTAAAAATAAAGGTGCTTGCTTGGAAGGAGCTGTATAGTAACTTATAACTTTGAGCAACACATGGGTCATAGCCCTCAGAGAAAAGCAAAGTGCAGGCACTGGCCTATTTGGACAGTCTGGCTTGCTGGGGATGTTGCGGTGTAATCCATGGAGCTTTGCAGCCTTAAAACCCTGACGGGATGGAGTGAGATGTGGGTCTTCACCCAAGATAGACGATAGCTACGAGCTGGAAGTCTAAAGCGCGTACCCTGGAAGGACCACAGAGGGGGAATATAGGTGCAGTCGCTCTGAACTGTGACAGTGTCATGGGAACATTGTGGGATTATCAGAGCCCAGTGCTCAGCAGCAGGTATGGTGGGGAAGAGGGTGAACTACTGGCTGGTGGAGGTTACACATTGCATAACAAATGGAATTGATTAAATTACTTGATTTTTACCCAGGGAACGGCAGGGGAGAGAGAGAGAGAGTGTGTGTGTGTGTGTACACATGGGGCATTGGGAGCTGCCTTCATCCCTTTGCTGCCCTCTTCATTAGTAATCATTGTAACGATCTAGGTTCAGGCCAATGTAAGACACTCCGCTTGAGTATGGACAGAGAAATTCCAGGATGACTGCCATAGTTTTACGCAGCCAGGCTAAAATTACCTGGATAAAATATTTCCCAATCCCTAAATCAGATTATTATTGTGATTTATCGTCGATCCTTCAAGAACTGCAAGCTCAACAACCAGTACTCCTGTCCCATTGCCTCCTGCTGGGAGGGGCTGGAACTGGAGTATCTATGAGCTCCCCACGTTCCTGCAGTGACTTCTGCTCTGGGCCACTGGAAAGAGTCCTGCTGAGTTCCCCACAGCCAGTGGTTTGATGTCATTCCCTACAGTGATTCCCGTTGATACAAGATGGCACCGAAATAACTGAATTTGCTTGCTCGAGTTCTTCTTTGCACATGCTGCGGGATGAAAGACGACGGGCAGTGCTGAAAGCGATGTGAGTGCTTAGAGAGGGCCAGGCTGAGACACTGTCAGCAGGTTAAGATTCCCAAATGTCTCTGTCTTGTCTGAAAAACCTTCACGGCTGCCTGGCTTCCCAGCCCTTAGCTGTGCGACTGCAACGCAGCGCGTGTAATTCGGAACTCTATGGGTAAAGCTGTCAATAATTCCGCTAATTTCGTTCTTTATGGCAAGTGCTTGGAGCACCACGCTGCTGGGCACCGTAACTTTGCTAGGAAGCAGCTGAAGCATCCCAGCTCCCTCGGGACATGGGGCACGTGTAATGCCAGCATGTGGCTTTACAGCAAACAGCTGGTCGGGGTGCACTGTGGACACCTGCTCTGCTGCAGCCCTCCCCATAGAATCCCACTCTGACTGGCAGGAGCCCTGCGGTTTAGGATGCCTCTGCTTGCGTCTCTGCAACCCGCTGCTGCGCTGGCTGGGATTGGGACCTACGCCGTCCCATACCACGTTACGTGTTTTCCAAGCTCCTTAGGCCTTTGTGTTTGCCGGCTTTCATTTTATAGCCTAGCGCAGTCTGCTGCAGCCGTTCCTACAGCTTAGACCCTGCCTCCTGATCCTTAGGTGTCCTTGTAACTAGAAACCTGATCTGAGACTGGAAATTGTGCACCGCCTTCCTATGACTTGCCTAATGTCTATAATCCAGAGCTTTGTGCTGCCGGGTACCCATATGGGAAACAGAAAGAAGAGCTCAGCCACCCGCCTTGCTTCTATTTATCCCTTTACGTGCCTGGGGGTCTGATCCTGAGGGGTGCTGAGCCCCATCCCCTCCTCAACTTAGCTCCCATTGACTTCAAGGGCAACTGAGGTGCTCGGCATCTTCAGGGTGTGTAGCAGAGTGGAGGGGCATCGATTGCACTCTGTGTGTATCTATCTGCTAAGCAATAGGCCAGCAGAAGAAGGTAGCACCATATCCCCACCTCCCCTGGAAGGCAGTGTGCTTCGTGGGGTTGAAGAGGCAGTCAGCGTGAAGTAACTTAGAACTTTAAACCCTTTCATTGCAAACCCACATTTTTAGATGCTTATAACCTTTGGAAAGAAATTACCCCCTGGGTGGGCATTTTTCATGCTGCGTCTCAGCCCGTGGGGGGTGTTTACGGTTTTCCCAACTGTTGGTTGGCTGATTGGAGGGGCAGGATGGGAGTGGAAGGCTTTCTGTGAGCTAATGGCCTATCACAGCTAACCCTTCCTGACCTGAGGAGCCCTCCGTGTCCCACTGACACCAATGGGACGTCTGGCGAGGGAGGGTTTGCAGGGTCAGGCATTCAGGAAATGGTGCAAGTATCTTTTGGGGCTTGGATAACTGAACTGTCCCATGTGGGCTGGTAGGAAGAACACTGCCTTTGCCCATCCTGTATGCAGCAGGGTCTGATACCCAGCACCGCTAAATGAGCTGAAGCAGCACCTTGCGCACACACTGGACGGGGTTTTCCTTAACAATGTAAGGCCCAACCTTGCAAAAGTGCTGCGTGCCCTCCACTCCCACTCAGGTCACAGGGGCAGCCCGGCGCACTGCAGGAACAGGCCCTACTGGCCAGATTTTTAAAGAAGCTCAGCCCGCTTACTTGGGGACCGATTTTCAAAGAGCTCTAAACGGCTGGCGCTGGGCTCATCTGAAGATCTGTCTCCGAGTGTCCTCATGGGAGATGCCGGGGGCGAAGCACTCCTTAAAATCTGGCTCTTTTTCAAATGAGGTTCGCTCCCATTTAAATGTCTAGTCCGATATGTGGGTGCTGAGCCCTTGGAAATCTGGCCCTGAGCTCTTTCAATAACCTGGGGTCCCAAGAGCCCACTCCCGCGAAGGAAGCTGGCTGACTTAAACGGGAGTCGTGCACACAGAGGGCTCACAGGGTATCTATCTAGAGGTACCTGCGTTTAGCTAAATGGCTGACTGATTGCATGTGCGCACAGGAACACTGCATCTGCAGAGCCCCAGAGATATTCGGGAGATTGCAGAACTATAGCTGGAGCCCCAAACATCTGCCTCTCACCACCCCACTGTACAATACGTTGTTCAGTCTGATGTGCCGTCATTTGATTTTTCCTCCTCCTTAAATAAGGAACTCTAGAGTATCCTGCTGGCACTAATGCAGTGGTAGGATAGGCACACAAATCAGAGGGCTTGATCCTCCACTGCGTTATACCAGTTTTACATGGATGTAGCTTATTTGTGTGGCCAGACCATGTTAGTGAATGAATGCCAAGGGCCTGCATGGTAATCACGGGTGGATTTCCTAGATGCACCTGCATTTGTCCACCCATTTGTAGACAAACATACATGCACATTGTGGCCGAGTTTACTATTGCTGTGGGAGGGAATTTCCTGACTTCTCTGCACTTAACACACACACTCTTATATAGACGTCATTAAAAAAAGCATCATTAATCTATGGGATTATTTATGTGTCACTCCAAGGGAGTAGGTTAGCTGGTTCTAAAGAACTACAGATCCTAAGCCAAACCCAGCGGAGATTGGAGTGGCATTGGTCAGTTCAATAAGCTCATTCCTGGGGTCAACTTTTTCTCCCAAAGGGATCGTTGTATTAGTGGGCTTCACCTTTTTGGGGCACTGCAAATCTCTAGCGAGGTTCATCAGCAGGTCGTGGGAAATGGGGTCCACCAAGTTGAGGAAAGTAGCATTCTTGTAGAGCACTTCACTGAGGCACGTACCTTCCAATCCCAGGTCCTAGGAGAGAACACAGGCAGTTAGACTCCATTCTTCAGGGCCCACTTACAGTTGCTACGTTTAAAAAAAAACATAGCGTGAAAGCCATAAAACAACCATGCTAGGGCCCAAGAAAAACAGATTGAGTAATGGAGGAAGCTGCCTAACAATGGTGGAGGAGAAATATATTGGATACAGGCACTATTGTGATGGGGGTGCTTTACGTATCTGGATGAATGGCTGGATAAAACAGATTGAATGGACAGAGCTGGGTTGGTCTAGATCAGGGCTTCTCAAACTGGGGGTTGGGACTCCTTGGGGGTCACGAGGTTATTCCAAGGGGGGGATCGTGAGCTGTCAGCCTCCACCCGAAACCCCGCTTTGCCTCCAGCATTTATAATGGTGTTAAATATATAAAAAGTGTTTTTAATTTATAAGGGGGGGGTCAAACTCAGCGGCTCGCTATGTGAAAGGGGTCACCACTACAAAAGTTTGAGACCCACTGGTCTAGATTGGAGATTGTCTATCGTAGGAAGGGTAGAAAAGGTTTCACTCTATTAGCCAAGGAAAGGTGAGTCACTCCATTCCCTGCGGGAGCCCCCAGAAGCAGAGGCTATAGGCAAGCTCCCAGCTACTCCAGCTCTGCCCTGTCCCAGCAAGAGTCCCCGTAGGAATGGTGCAGGAGCCCTGTCCATTCAATCTGTTTTATCCAGCCATTCATCCAGATCTCTCACCGGCACTGAGAGAGCCGACAGCTAGTTCACCCGCAGCCTTTTCTGGGGGAGTGAGTGTCTATGAGTCAGAGGCTGGACAGGGCTACCTAAGCAGCAGCAGTGGGATCCTTAAAACTGTAGTGATGAATCTATTTGTAGTTTTGTCCCCTAGAGCTCTCGCAGTATCAACGAGGAAGCAGCAGCCTGCTTCCCTCCTCTCAGCATCCCTGGCACAAGCCCTGGTCGGGACGATGGTCCCGAAGCTCACCTGCGGGCTCAGGGTATCCTGTGACTTACGCTAACCAGGAACATCAGGAGAGCCTGGGAGACTGTTTGCAAACGAAAAGTCTCCTGGGTGGTGGTGGGGCTGACAGGATGAATCATGTGACGATCCACAGGACCAAGCTTTGGGAGGCTTTTCTATGCTAGGAGGGAAGGCGGAAGTCCCCATGGGAACCAAGGGAAACTCGGGTATGGCAAAGGTAAATAGAGATGTCATGAGGCACCGGGAAGGATGAGAAACTGAGGAGAAGAGAGGAAATCGGGCCAGGAAACAGAGGCACTCAGCAGAACATGCTCTGAGGAGGATGAAGGCAGGAGTGGCAGGGAGCTGACAGGGAAGGGGGAGGAATGAGAGAAGTCCCATGGGGGAGGGACGATGCTGGGGTTTGGTTCCATTGACATGGAGGATTCAGATGAAGGAATAAACAAGACATCTGCTCAATCTGAGTATTGCTGCCAGGAGACAGGAGCAAGCAAATGGGTGTCCCATGTGCTCTCGTTACTTTGCTGAGTCTGTGCTTAATACAGCGCAGCGTGAAATCAGCAGCCCTGAAGGAAGGAGCTGTGTGCATGCACGTCCCCCGGGGGACAGAGCCATGAGCGAACTGGTGTATCTTGACCCTAGACAGCAGCAAGAGAAAAAGCAACACCCCTCCCTCACCCCCTCTCCCCAAGCAGAGAGCAAGATACAGAAGAGTCACTGGGTCCAAATCCAATGAAGAGAGGAAGTCGAGATCACGTGCACTAGAGACGCAGTTGAGTGCATGTTAGCTCATCTTCTGTGCATCGATGATTCATACAGGAGTAGGATATCCCCAAGCAAACTGAGCAACATAATTTATGGGTCAACAACATAAGAATAAGCTGCCACACAGGGCTATTGATACAGACACCTAGGCATGGGCTAGGAACGCATCAGAGCATCATGCCAGCACCTGGCTTGACCATAACACTTAGGGGAAGTTGGCACAGGCTCTGTAGTCCTATTCTCACCCTCCTAAATACAGTGTGACGTACAAAGCTGTGGGAGTGGGGCATGGCTGGAAACACTGCAGCCGTAATAAACACTCAGGTTCAGCAGCACCCTTTGGAGCTGTCCAGTTAAAGAGGAATCTGCATTCCTGGGGAGAGGCTTGGAAATAACGTAGCTGTAAATAGTCCCTTCAGATTGAGAACCGCTGGTGTAGACTGTCAAACTGTAAGTCGGGACCCCAATTTAATGGGGTCGCCAGGGCTGGCTTAGACCTGCTGGGGCTTGGGGCTGAAGCCCGAGCCCCACTGCCCAGGGCCAAAGCCGACGCCCAAGGGCTTCAGCCCTGGGTGGTGAGGCTTAGGTTACAGGCCCTCTAGCTGGGGCTGAAGCCCTTGGGCTTCGGCTTTGATCCATACCCTGCGCAGGGAAGTGGAGCTCGGGCTTTGGCTCCCCCACCCGGAGCAGTGGGAATGGGGCAGACTCAGGCTTTGCTCCCCCTCCTGGGGTCGTGTAGTAATTTTTGTTGTCAGAAGGGGGTCGCGGTGCAGTAAAGTTTGAGAACCTCTGGTCTATACGTTTTCAGCCAAGAAGCACTTGTTAGTCGATCCTCACCCCTTGCCCCCCGAATATATTGTTTTAAAGAGTTTGGTTTGTGACTAGCAGACAGGACAGACCTATGGTTTTGACCCATTTACATTTTTATGTTCTATTATCTTAATTATAGTGGGCCTGATCCTTGGCTGGTGTCAATCCGTGTAGCTCACCTGGGCCCGATCCTCTGCTGGTGTAGACTGGTGCAGCTCCCCGACGTCAATGGAGCCATGCGCATTGACCCCCGCAGAGGAGCTGGCTCCTGGTTTTTAAAATGGCAGCTTGCAGTGGCTAATGGAGCTGTCCCAGTGCTGACACCCAAAGCCCTGCTTGGCCTGTGTCGTGGTAATGGAATAGAGCCCGTCAAAGCACTGCCCACCCCCCTTTGCACGTACTGGCCCTGAAAGTATAAAATTACAAAACTGCCAGGTAAACATCCAGGGCTAGAGCATGGCTGTCAGCAGGAGGCAGGAAGGGGTGGGCACACTGCAGCAGCAGGAGGAGAAATAATTACCCATGAGGCTCTGGGGGGGGAAGGCATCTGCTCCCTCTGCCCTGGCTCATCTCTGCTGCTCAGTGCCCGTGAGGGGGAGGTCACAGCCACTCCCTTGCCCTGTCCTTTTTGAGATGACCAGCTCCAGCACCCCTGCTAGGCTCCTTGAGCGCCCCATCTCCTTGCAGCCCAGCACAGGGACAGTTTTTGTAGTTCCAATGTAGGGTCTGAAATGAAGTTGAACCCCTTAATAGTGGACAAGTGAATCTCACTCCCTCCAAACAGCCGCCAGACCCCCACCTGTGCCCATCGCTCTGTGGCTCTTGCGTGCCTGTTGTTGTTAATGTAAGCCCGTCTGTATAATGTGGGATGTCCCGTGACAGACTGGAGCTGAGGGTTGTAATATACAAGGTAAGGAAAGTGGAAGCCGATGCTTCCATGTGCCACACCCGTTCAGGGCAGGAAGAGAGGAATGGCTGGAAGGGCAAAGCTGAAGCTAAACGGCTAACAGGCTCATGAGACTCTCTTCAGTTAATTGCTGGCCAGGCAATTGTTTTGCCACCAATGCTATTGACCAAGCTAGGACAGCAATAATGCTATTTCTGTCCCACGGCCCTGTCAACGGTTAGCCACGGAACGGCACAATAACAATTCTACTAAATGAAATTACAAAGCACACCGGGCAGTAGGTAGTCGTTGGTATAAGGGTTGGCTGGATTCTCTCCACTTGACTCAGCCATGATAATTACTATGTCCAATTTCTGTGTGTCCATCCACACAGCATGGGTGTGTGAGAATGAACCTATATCCTTTACGGTAGGTTATTGCCCTAAGACACAAACAACTGGCAATCCTGAGACAGGGACCAGGGGAAAAAGTGAGGTAAAGGGAAATGTTAGTTAGTAACCGGCTCTTCTCAGATGAATTGCAGAAGTGGGAAGGATGGGGGGGCACGTGGCTTAGCATAGAGTTGCCAACACTGTACCTCAAAAATAAGGGACTGTATTCTTAGCACTCCCACTCCACCCCTCCTCCCAATATTATTATTCATTTATTAATACTAAGCAGTGTTCACCTACGTTTGCCAGGGTATTTCTTGCTGCTGCTTGCAGCACTCAGCAACTCCTGATCTTGTTGTACAGAGACGAAGAAATAAGGGATGTCCCTTCTAATAAGGGACTATTGGCAGCCCTATAGCTGGACCCA
Source organism: Trachemys scripta elegans (assembly GCF_013100865.1). NCBI lineage: Eukaryota > Metazoa > Chordata > Testudines > Emydidae > Trachemys > Trachemys scripta. The sequence continues at coordinate 20,281,132 of NC_048312.1, read as the reverse complement.
AAAGAAACTGTCAGGCCATGTGCAAAGGAAGGTTTCAAAACAACCTTCCACTCCAGATGGCCCGATGACTCAACATGAAAATCCCAGCTGCCCTCTAATGACCCTTCTGGAGACTTCAAGATCTGAGAGGGGTTTAAATGTTTGTCTGGGTAAAAGATTCTGAGCACCATAGGAAATGACACTCTGTAATTCCAGCCTCTGGCAAAGCCTACAAAAGTCCCTTCTTGTCACATCACCGCATTTCAGAAGCAAGTTGCAGCCTATTTCCCCCCCCCCCCCCGCCCCTGCAAGCTTCTTGAAATAATGATGTCTCTCATGTCCTCTTAGACCTCTGTCTGCATGAACCGCCCCTTCCCCCAACCCCACAGGATTTCTGTAGAACACGCCCTCAAAATGATTTAAAGTAAAGGAACAGAAATATTGTATTTATGCCAACACAAAGACGAACGTATTGAGCCCGTATGTTAAGGAGGTAGGCGGTAGTGTAAATTCTACGGCAAGGGGACACACTGAAATTAAGAAGCTACAATGTTAGGTCCCAATTCTGCAAATTCTTGCTCGTGAAAGTGTTATTTACTCATGTGAGTAATCCCTCGAGTAAGGTTACTCATGTGAGCAAATGTTGTAGAATGAAAAAAAATACTCTTTACACAATGAATCTGTGGAACTCTCTGCTACAGGATAATTATTAGATTGTAGTGCATAGAAGCCCTAAACGCATTAGTCTAGGTGCTGCACAAATATGACAGGTGGCCCCCGCCCTAAGAGTTTACACTTTAAGTAAGTTTACTAATCAGCCTTATGTTGCACGTTTCAAATGAGGATTAGACAATTATCTGAACAAGAATGACACCTACTAGGATAAGAAATTGTAAGGGGCTTTCGGTCCTCAGAAGCTGCCCACCCATTGGGGTCAGGGAGAAGTGTCCCTCTATGTAGAGAATACAAACTTAGGTGCAGGGGGCGGCCCTTGTGCCTGCATTGATCCTGTCTATCTGTGACAGGACACCAGAGTGGATGGACCTGTTCCAGGAAAGTAACAGTTGTGTCCTTATGATCAATTTGGCACAGCATTGTCTGTATATTCCCTTTTATTTCCTGAATGGAGACAGACAAGAACAAGTTTGCCTGTGATCCACTGACCCGCTTACCTCTCCTTCCCTGACTAGGTTATCCTCAAACAGACATTCAGTATCCGGGGCAGTCAATAGGCAGACCATGGGCCAAATCCAGACCACCAGATGTTTTTGGATAGACCCTGAAATCTTTACTTACTATTATCATTATCTTTGGTTTTGTATTTTCTCTGGAGTCTGGACCTTGACTTTACCTTGATCGTTTGGACCTTGACCCCCCCAAAAATAGACTACCCCGATCCAGGGCCTGCACCCAGACTCCTCAGAAGCCCATTCTGATAGAATCAACAGGCAGGATTAATTTATGGAAGGGGGCTGACTCTCTCTTGTTAGACTCTGGCATAAAATGGTCTTGATTAGTAGGTAGCTTTCCAAGGTCCTTGCCTGGAGGAGTTTGGGTCATAGATTTTTGGCTCTAAAATCCCTAACTGCACAGATTCAGTTGTGTCCCCAGTGGTTACGGTCATTTAACTCCCACTCACCCCCTCTTTCTAAGGGATCTGGTTACACTCGCCTCCTCCCCCACACCGAGACTTGGTAAGATGCTAGTGACAGATGCATGTCTCGATGTCTAGCCTTCAGCGCTCCCGGGCCTCTAGCCATCCTTCGTGCCACTGGTGATGTACGGAACAAAGAGGCTGCCTCCCGCTCCCCACGTCCACACCCGAAGTGGGATTGCTGACCCAGCATCTGCACGCCCTGCTAAAGCAGCACAAAGAGCCCAGCCCCTCACACACCCCCTTCCACTGAGCAATCACTGGAGGGCTGTGCACAAATCACCCCAGACAGGGGCAAATCCGACCCCGCCTTGTAGCGCCGTGGGGAGAGTGTTTGGGGTCGAACACAGCAATGGGGAAAGCAGAAAGGGTTCTGCTCCAAATCAGGAGCGTCCCTCTGTGAATAAGGGCCGCGACAGGCGCCGTTCACGGAGGCAGCTCTTGACCTCATTGCAAAAGGGACCATGTGAAAAATTCATTTCAAAATGAGGAAAAATCCGAACCCTTCCCCCCTCCTCATCTCCTATTCCTCTCACTGACCGGACCAACGGTTATTGTCTTGCCATAGCCCCAGTTACGCCCAGTTCATAACAGCCCTTCCCAAGATTAACCCCTTCCCTGCTCGGTCATGTTGGGGTGGAATTGCTTTGTTTTTTAGCATCCCTTTCTTTGTTTTTGCATGCACCCGCCTGCACTGACACATGGCTTTTTCAGCCCAATGTTTTTTTTTCCTCCAAGCACTTCTTAACTGGCCTTGCTTACTTTCAAAATGGGTCTATTAGTTGCATGCATTTTCCACTGCTTTTTTTTTTACTGCTTAATTTTCCTTACACTTTCTGTGAGACTTCTTTGCTAGTTTGCACTGCTTCGTTTTTGAGTGCTTTATTTATGTATTGCATTGGTATATAGCTTTTCAGCATTTTCCCCTGCATTTTTTTCCGCATTGCTTTCTTGCTGGTTAGCATTGTTGTATTTTAGCATCCCTTGTCTGCATTGCTTTGTTCAGCATTTTGCATGCACTTTTTTACACTTTAGTCTTTGCGTGCACTTCTCTTGGCATTGCTTGCTGGGTGTTTTTTTTTTAATAACTATTTATTTTCCATGCACTTTTTTTCCCCCCCGTTGCACTATTAAGTCATTTACCTTTCTGAGCAAGCTGAGAATGCGGACCGCGTGCTCTCTCTTGTGTTCCCGGATGGTCGCCTGGATCTCTCGGATCCATCCCACCCTCCTCACGTAGGGCGCCGGGTGGTTTTTCCTGGACAGCTTCTCGGAGTTCAGGATCAGGGAAGCGAATTGAAAGTCCCCTCGGTTAGTCTCCACCCTCCTGTGCGGCTCCTTCCTAGCTAACCTGGGGCACGAGACTTCTCCAGAGGCGCTCTCCTCCTCCAGGCTGCTTTGTCTGCTCAGCCTGGACCCCATGATGGAGCCCCTCGCTTGTACCCCCTGCAGCGGGGAGGAGGTGGCTCGGCGCGGGGCTTACCGAGGGGAACCAAACGCGTGGGCAGCCAGAGCATGAAACTGACCCGCTTGTCAATGCCAGCGCCTCCGGTTCGCTTTGAACCGGGGGGGCTCTCAAGCCACCAACATCAGAGCAGCAGAAACAACATCTGAGGTGCATTCATCCCAGCTTGCAAAAAACGGGTTGGGGGGGGGGGGAGCAGCAACATGATTCCCCCCCCCCCCCCATCAGCCGCCCCCCTAAATAAATAAATAACTGTTTCCCGAGCAATGCTGCTCTCCCTCCCAAAGGGGTGGGGTGGGGCGAGGAGGCTGGTGCTGCTGGTTGACGAAGGAGGCGCTTCGCCTTCGGTTTGTGCGTCTCTGGCTTTCTGCAGCCAATAGAGGCTGGGTAGGTGTGTGTGTGTGTGTGTGTCCGAGATCCCTCTGGAAAATAGGTCTTGCCGCCCCCCTTCTCCGCCCGCCCCTTGCCAAGCATCGCCGTGTCTTGTTCGGTTTGTGCAAGGCGCATGTGAATTTCCTACGCGAGACACAGCGGCGTCTTTCCTCTGCCCAGTGCGCCACCAGCGTGCGCCCCGCTGCGATTTTGAAACGAAGGGAGAGACCCTGGTACCGTCTTGTATGTTGTGGCGTCTGCCCAGGCGGCTAGGAGCATGTGTGTGTTTGTCTGCGAGCCCCGTGGGTGGGTAGCGCATACACAGACCAGGGGTAGTAATTAGAGGTTGCAGCAGCAGCATCCATTTGGTCTGGCTTTTTATGCATTCAAGCGTGGTACAGACAGTCTTGTGAGTCTAGACCCTTTTAAGCTGCTGCTGGCACCTGGTTGCCCAGAGGGGACATCCCAAGAATGGCTGATTTGTCCTGGCTGCCTTTCACTCTAGAGTATAATTTTCCCTTTCTTAACACATGGCATAGGGCACCCACCAGAAACTCGAGCCCAGACCTTCGCAGTGCCTTGTCAGCCTGGGGAGGGGGACGCTATTTTGCAGCGTTTGGATTACCGGGTGTTTATTTTGTTGTCTTCAACTCAGAGGGGAATTCATTTGCCACTTACAAAAATGATGAACCCAACCTCTAGGTTAAAAACAAACACGTGAGCTGATCCCAATTTAATAGCCCTTTTCTGGTTCTTTTATCTGTCTGTCTGAACCTGCATAAGATTACCAAAATCTGTCACAAGTGGGAATGTTATATAATACACGTCATGGGTGAGATCAGGTATGCCCGTCCCTACAGCTGTGGGCAGTGTTTTCCATCAGTTCAGTGACAGGTTTTTTATAAATGCAGACTAGGGGTGAGAATTGTCCTAGTAACAATGGTTTGTAATGGATGCTAGGATTCCGGCATGTTTCCTTGACGGTTGTGGGCAGAGATTTTTTTCTTCCTTAGCCATGTCATACTGTAGACGTACTGTCATACATGTCCACCCCTTGCCCTAGGCACTGTACATCAAGTGTACTAAGTTTCTTCTCAGACAAAATCCTCTTTAGCCATAGCGCATGAGGAAAGACTGCTAGAACCCCATTAGCAATAGCAGTGTGGCTAGCAAAATTCTGATCCCAACACTGAGAGAGCCTCCGTCTGACCTTCCAGCATAAGAGCTATTGGAACTTCTCCTTGAGCTGTCTCCTCTGTGGCATGACTTAGGCAGGGAGTACGTGAGAGTGGATAAGAATGTGCCTGGCTCGGATCTGCTGTGTCTGGACTCACTGCACTGATCCGATGAATGTGCATAAATATATTTACAAGGCTGGGGATTCACTTATTGCCTTATACGTGCGTGCACACGTTGTGTGGGGCTAGTCTCATGCATCTTCTTGCTCCCATTCAAGTACATAAAAGGTTGTTACAAGGAGGAGGGAGAAAAATTGGTCTCCTTAACCTCTGAAGATAGGACAAGAAGCAGTGGGCTTAAATGGCAACAGGGGTGGTTTAGGTTGGACATTAGGAAAAACTTCCTGTCGGGGTGGGTAAGCACTGGAATCAATTGTCTAGGGATGTTGTGCAATCTGTCATTGGAGATTAAGAGCAAGTTAGACAAACACCTGTCAGGGATGGTCTAGATAATATTTATTCCTGCCTTGAGTGCAGGGGACTGGACTAGATGACCACTCGAGGTCCCTTCCAGTCCGACGCTTCTTACAAAGCGGCCTCCAGAATGGAAAGCTTAGATAACCCTGGCCTTAGAAACCTCCTTCCCTACTGCTAAGAGAGTCTCTTGGGGGGAAGTGACAGACTGGCTGACCTGGAAACTGAAGGCCTATCCACAAAGCAAGAACGGTAGCACTGGCTTCCCCATCCTGGCCTAACATAGCCACCTCTATGGGCAAGAGGGGAGTTCAGTATCCAGGCCCAGTCAGACCTTGGCTTCTCTGCTGAGACACTGACCAGCTGTCTTAGAATATAATTGTTAGTCTGCAACAAACCATGGCATTTGTAGGGTAAGTTCATCCCTGGGGGAATAGAAGGGGCAATGTCTACTGGAGCAGCCGCACACAAGAGCGATCGCCCCAGGGAGATAGGGCAGTCTCACCACACATCAGTACAGGGCAGCTGCAACGCCATCTTGGGCTCCATAGAACTCCTGGTCAAGACTGCCTCAGCGGCACTAACCAGCACGTCACTCAGCTGCCCTCCCCTCCCACACCTTCCGGCCCCATCTACTTTCTGGGCTGTTCTGGCCAGCTCCAGGTCCCTGCATGAGGGGGCTGCTAGTGTCTTGCATCACTGTGACCCCTTCCAGGTTCACTTTCCGTCACCAGAGGCCTCAGCCAGCCTGGGGTCTGGAGGCAGAAGCGAGTCAGAGCTGAAATGTGCACCGGAATAGATCCACTCTGTCACAATATATCTAGGGCTTTGGTAATGCTAGGCCAAATCCGAAGGCCCTTCCTCAGCTTCTACTCAACCCTTACCCCACTAGGACTTTTGCCTGACTGCTGCTGCAGGAGCTCAATCTCTGAAATCAATGAAGTCCCCAGGTGCTGCTCAGTGAGTCCTAACTCAGGCAACCTCCATTTGGAGCGAGTAAATTCTGAGTAAGGATTTCAGGGTTTAGTCTGATGACTTTGAAAAAAACATTGGGTCCAAAACAAAATCGATGGTGGGTCCCCTGGGCTCTGGTTGTGTCTCCAAGGCGCGCGCATTGCCAGCAGTCAGTGGGGAGAGCAGAAAATACTGACAGTAAATGGGAAAGGTCCTAAACTGAGACCTGTGGGTCAGCCTCACCCTGCCTCTCAGAGGCTGGACGGGGCATTTCAGTTCCATGCCCTGTCCACTGTGCCTCATTAAAAGGCACCACAATGGCAACGTTTGTAACTGAGGGATCTGTCTAGTGTTTTTTGTGTCTCACTTTCATGCCTTCTCTCCGGGACCCAGGGAATAGGGACCTAGTCTCCAGTTTACACATGCTCCAGGATGCAGTCAGTGTGCATTGCTCCAGGGGGGCAGGAGAACGGAAGAGAATTAGTTACTAAAAGGACGGTACCATTACCAGGATTCATCTTCTGTGTGTTCAACTTGAAAATATCCCACCAGAGAGCAAATCCTCTTAACAAACAGGGGCGCTATCTGCAGAATGTACTGTCTGTGCTTTAAAGTAGGAAACGTAACAGTAGGAATAATAGGCACTAATTAGAAACACACAGCAAGGCTGGACCACATTTGAGAGAGGGAGTATGGGTGGCTACTGGCTCATTTTGGACTAGGAAGGGCAAACCCTGCTCCCTCGCTCCGTGTGTGTGCGCAAAAGACCCACTGGCAGTGGAGCGGGTGTATTTCTGCACCCACAGCGGAAACAAGGAGCAGAGCCCCATTAGGGTTCCCTGCACACTGCTGTACTGGGAGGAGAGGGGGGCTGACAGGAGCAGACCAGGGGAAGGATTAAATGGATCCTTCCTGTCCCAGAGGCTGAGGAGGCTACTGCTGTCATTCGTCTAGAACATGCGTTCTCGACCCCAGGGTTCCAATCCCCAGGGGCGTCATGACCAGCTCCAGGGGGTTTCCAGGATAGATGGGAGGGAGATCGCAAACCAGTGCAGGGAAGACAGTTCCCTAAGCTTTTTGCTGTGCTGGGGAGAGGAGTTTGGCCCTGATTGTTATGAATGGGACTGACTCGGTCGAGGGATCATGCTGGCTTATGTGCCAGCATGGATGGAAACGTGGGCAACTCTCAGGAATTTATTGTGAGTCTCGCAACATTTGGTGTTTATCTTAAAGTCCCAGCTCCTGGAGCTAACTGATTAGGGGAGACTCTCAGGTTTCTCCCCTCGCCTTTTTTTTTTTTTTTTAAGGGAAGGGATGTTTCTAGCCCTCAGGATTTCAGAGAAAAGCTTGTAAATACCACCCCCCCCATGAAGCCTACAGGCTCAGAAACCGGAAGGCAAAGAAAGAGAACCCAACATTTAGTATTTGTCCTAAAAACGAGGGGTTTTTCCTAATTTAATTCATTTCAGTGCCCGTCACGTGATTTTTGAACCCTTGGGGTTGGCAATACTGGAAAACCAGCCTGTATGTCCTGCACGTGCTAGCATGAGTCAATATGCATGAACGCCAGAGACCCCAGAAACCAGCACTCTGCACTGTATTGTGGGAGGTGCTATACACAAGCATAGGGTGACCAGACAGCACGTGTGAAAAATCGGGACGGGGTGGGGGGGTAATAGGAGCCTATATAAGAAAAAGACCCACAAATCGGGACTGTCTCTGTAAAATCAGGACATCTGGTCACCCTACCAAGTGTCTCAAGCAGGGAGGTAGGTGTCACTCTGTCTTGGCTCTCTCTAACCAGGAGATGCCGATGGACATTCCAGGGTGGGAGTGAAGGATCCGAAGCTGTCGTCCCTGCGCTTCTCCCCTGATCTGGCAGTGGCCACTCGGCACATACCCCCATACAGATTATTTGCCCGTCTAGCAGGGATGACCTGTGTGGGATGAGGCAAAAATGGTGCAGGAACTTGTATTTGGGTGCATATTAACGGTGCTTTTGCAGCACTACGGCCACTTTGGGGCAGCTGGGTCGAATTAGAATTTGCCCCTAAAAGTCCCCCTTAATGTGAGATAGCGGCTCTAGAACAAAGAGGAATGCTGTTGATAGGGGCCGTTGTTTTGTTCTGTTTGCACAGCACCTCCACACAGGAGTCCTGGGCCAGGACAGGGCTCTTAAGTGCTACAGATACACATAAGAAATGCTACTGGTAATAGACCCAACTTCACCAATGCAAACACATCTCCTTATTCCCAGCCAGGGGAAGGGTTATGATTCCAGTTCAGCCAGTCCCGGCTCCTAGTGCCAGCCTCGCTCCCGTTGGCAATGTGGTCAAGTACGTAGGGGTCAGGGCTAGGCCCAGGACTCTGGAATTCCAGGCTTGCCTCTGTCACTGTGTAGTCTGCGGCACGAGACATGGCACTTACCATCTCTGGGCCTTGGTTTCCCCACCAATAAAATGTGGATAATAATACTTGCTTACCCCTTAGGGTTGTGAATGTCTGCAGGGTGCTTTGAAAATGCCAAACACTGGAATTTTGTACCATTTCATTCCAATATGTCCTGTGATACCCCAGTTCCAGGGTGACTATGGGCCCAAGCACTGTGACTCGGGGGCTTTCCTTCTTTCACTGGATGGTTGCATAGAGTATGTGTTGTGTTATCTGTCCTCTCCTCCCTCCCCATTCAGCTGATGCTGTGAGCCTTAGCACTCCCTGCAGAGACTACAGTGCTATCTTATTGCAAACAGAAATCACTCCACTGCCCTTTCCCTTGAGAGACCCTCAGTGGTTCATAGTGTGACTGCAATTCCAATTGCCCCTTGCTTGGGGAAATCAGTCTCTCACGCACATTGTGGGCGTCCTGATTTGTACGCTGGGCAAGCCAGACTCGGATGACAATGCTCTTATATGATGACGGTTACAGTTTTGACTGTTGTTGCTGGGCTGGAAACATGATTGATCAATTTCCTGTTTAAGAAGGTTTCAGAGTAACAGCCGTGTTAGTCTGTATCCGCAAAAAGAAGAACAGGAGTACTTGTGGCACCTTAGAGACTAACAAATTTATTAGAGCATAAGCTTTCGTGGACTACAGCCCACTTCTTCGGATGCATATAGAATGGAACATATATTGAGGAGATATATATACACACATACAGAGAGCATAGTATGTGTGTATATATATCTCCTCAATATATGTTCCATTCTATATGCATCCGAAGAAGTGGGCTGTAGTCCACGAAAGCTTATGCTCTAATAAATTTGTTAGTCTCTAAGGTGCCACAAGTACTCCTGTTCTTCTGTTTAAGAAGGGAAAGGGGATTACAGGATCTGGAGAGGCTGCTATGCCAGACTGCCTGGTGCTTTCAGAGCATCATCTTTTGTTTGCCAATAAACTGGCTCTCGAGGCCTTGGGTGTGGCCAACTCCCATGGGGGTGTTCCCATGGGGGTCTGCGCTGGCAGTAGCGACAGCTCTGTGCAGGCACAGCTGTGACGTTCAGTTGGTGGAGCGTTTGTAGCAACACCCCATGCAATATTTATTAGCTCTTCAGATTTCTTCCTTCTCTCACAGCTGAGGCTCCCTTGTCAGCCCACGGTGTCCCCTTAAATATTGTGGAGCTCCCGGGCTGAGGCCCGCATCTGTTCAGTGCCCGGTAGTGAGAGTGCAGAAAGGACAGAGCTCTGCTGACTGATCACGAATGAAATTCTGCTGAGCACATGCAAGTGAATCCAATTCTAGCAAAGCTCCCCAAAAGACAGACTGGCTGGCTTGTGCATTCCCTAGATGGAGTGTCTTGGCCATTCGTGATCTCCAGGTCACCGATAAAGTGTGAGACATTACTGCGAACGCAGGGGAAATGTCAGACCCTGGCCAGTGCCGCATGGCATGACCTTGCCTTCCCCTTCCTGCATTCAGAATGACCAAATTATAGAGATGCTGGTTTTTAACCAGCAGTGAATGGTGAGTCTCTGCAGTCCATCCCCTGGAGTAACATTTATCCAGCAATGATGCCCCCTGCCCCCAGCTCCCCCAGCACCTGCCTGGAATGACACTGTCAGCTCTCCTGTTGCTTGGACAGCTAAGTCTGGACACAGCCTCGCAGAGAGCATTTACGCCATGCTAGAGAAAAGAGAACTCCCAAAACAGCCTTTCAGCTACACTGCTGGCAGCAATACCAAGCAGAGCAGTGATGGCAGGAACTATTTGTATTAGGGTAACCACCACAGGGGGCATCAGCATTGGGACCCCCTTGTGCAAGGGCCTGGACAAAGCATGGGAGTTAATAGTACTGCTCTGCTTGCACTAGGGAGACCTCTGGAGCAACATGACTAGATCTGGGTACCACACGTTAGCAAAGAGGTGGACAAAGGGAGAGAGTCCAGAGGAGAGCAACAAAAACGAAACCAGCATTGGAAAACTTCCCCGCTGAGGAAACATTGAAAACAACAACGGGGGTTGTTAATCCTGAGAAAAACAGACTGAGGGGGGGACCTGGTAAATATGCGAAGGGCTGTTATAAAGAGGATCAATTGTTCTCCACTGAAGCAAGGACAAGACGTAATGGGCTTAATCTGCAGCAAGGGAGATTTAGGTTAGATATTAGGAAAAACTGTGCAACTCTAAGGATAGCTAGGAACTGGAACAGGCTTCCAAGGGAGGTTGTGGAATTCCCGTCACTGGAGGTTTTTAAGAACCGGTTAGACACACACCTGGCAGGGATGGTCTAAGTATACTGGGTCCTGCCTCTGCACAGGGTGGGGGTCGGGGGGGGGGGGGAGAATGAACTAGATCAGGGGTTCTCAACCTTTTTCTTTCTGAGCCCCCCCAACATGCTATAAAAACTCCATGGCCCACCTGTGCCACAATAACAGATTTTCTGCATGTGAAAGCCAGGGCCGGCGTTAAGGGGTAACAAGCAGGGCACTTGCCACGGGAGCCCCTGCAAAGCTACATTGCTCAGGCCTCGGCTTCAGCCCCGGGTGGCGGGGCTCAGAGATCTGGGCTTCAACCCCAAGCGGTCAGGCTTTGGCTTTCTGCCCTGGGCCCCAGAGAGTCTAATACTTGCCCTGCTTGGAAGCCCCCCTGAAACCTGCTCGGGGCCCCCTAGGGAGTCCCAGACCCCTGGTTGAGAACCACTGAACTCGATGACCTTTCAAGGTCCCTTCCAGCCCTAAGTTTCTGTGATTACAGTCGAGCCCGTTACCGTGGGGTCACCTCCCTCTAGCTGAATCTCTTCACGGATTTGATCAGCTAAGAAGAAGGTGGAGACTACATCACACAGACCCGCACACAGACACCCGCCATGGCTGTCCGACTGCCCAGTCAGTCACTCTCTTTATGCTTAGCATTGTTATTCCTTATTTGCAGCTTAAACTACCCCCACCCTTCCCCACCACAGGTCCTATTCCCAGAGCAATACCTTGTTTGAAAGCCCGGCCTTAATCCTTCACTTCCTGGCTTTCTAGCATTTGTATGGTTTTGACTCAAATGTTCCTGAAAGGTAATATGCCCTTAACTGGCAAGGGCCTTGTCTCCATGAGAAAGCAGCACTGGTTTAACGTAAATCAGTTTCTAAACCAATTTAGTGCAAACCACTGTGTAAATAGTCTTATTTTGGTTTAAGAGCAGCCAATTTTTGGTTTAGCGTAGCCTTTCATAGATTCCAAGCCAGGAGGGGTGGTTGTGATCATCTAGGCTGTGTAGCGCAGGCCAGAGAAGTTCCCCAAAATCATTCTTTGAGCAGAACTTTTAGGAAAACCTCCAGTCTTGTACTTCTGGGAGTACGCAGAGGTCTTCCAGAGGGTACGTCAACTCATCTAGATATTTGCCTAGTTTTACAACAATGTAACAGTCTTTGGCCGAGGTTCGGCCCTCAGCGGGGCTGTGGGGTATCCCACCGCCTCGCTCTGGTCCGGCGTCAGTCCTGGTCCAGTGGCAGTCTGGGACAGCAAACACGCGGTTAGGGGCTCAGGCCCCTAAGCAGGGGCTGAGCCAATAGGTCAGAAAAAGCCCCCGGCCCTCCGCTGGCTTGTTCTCCACTGAGCTCTGCAGGTGGGCTTTTATACTTCCGGGTCGGCGCCGTGACCTCTGAGGGGCAGGCGCTGGACTCGGTGGCTCCGCCCACATTGGTGTTAGGGAAGGTTCGGCCCTCAGTGGGGCTGGAGGGTATCCCACCGCCTCGCTACAAACAGGCTACATAAAAAGCACTAGCAAAGTCAGTACGAACTAAAATTTCATACAATGACTTGTTTATACTGCTCTATATACTATGCACTGAAATGTAAGTACCATATTTATATTCAAATTGATTTATTTTATAACTATATGGTAAAAATGAGAAAGTAAACAATTTTTCGGTACTAGTGTGGCTGTGACACTTTAGTATTTTTATGTCTGATTTTGTAAGCAAGTAATTTTTAAGTGAGGGGAAACTTGAGGGCACTCAAGACAAATCAGACTCCTGAAAGGGGTCCAGTAGTCTGGAAAGGTTGAGAGCCACTGAACTAAAAGATCTTCTGGACTTGAACTCTCTGAATCTACATACATTCTTGTGTAGGGCTGCTCTTAGCAGTGTGCCTGCATCCTCCGCTCTGCTTTAAAAGCTTTTTGTCAGGGAATTCCTCAGTTCATTTATGAATCATCCTAACAGGGGACTGAGCTGAGAAGCAAGAGAGGATGGAGCACGTTCTCCCCTCACTGCTGCCTGAAGGCTGTGGGAACAGAGCCCTGTGCTTGGGCCACTCCCAAGCCCTGCAGGAGGTGAGCCCCTCTTATGTGGGCCAGAGGAAGTGAGCAGGGGAGGGGCTCCCTACCTGGAGACCTCACAAGGTCTCTGGGTGTAGTGGGAACAGAGAGAGCAAGGCAGTTGTATGGACCGCACACCAGGAGGGCATTACCTGTCTCCTGAGGTGCACCTGAGAGAAGACCTATTCCCGAGGAGCAGGCCTTCCCTTGCTAAATACATCAGCCCCTGGCAAGTGTTTGGAGGTTCACAGGCTGGTCCCTCCACAGGCAGAGGGAGCTCATCTGGGCCCGCTCAGCCTCCACCATCCTAACCCTTAGGATACTGATGGGAGGGATCCTTACCCTCTCCTTCCCGCTCTCCTACAGGGGACAGGCGGCTTGCGGGGCCTGCAGTGAGCCTTGGGGGAATACCCTCCTGGGTGCCTTACGATGCCTTTCAGGGTCAGTCCACACTGTAGTTAGACACCCATGGCAGCTGACTTGGACTGGGGCCATAGGGCTGTTTAATTGTGGTGTAGACGTTTGGGGACCTCCCACATCACGGGGACCTACAGCCTGGGCACCAGCCCGAGCCCAAGTCGGCTGACCCCTGTGGGTTTATAATTGCAGTGTAGACATATCCTCAGAGGCCAACCAGTGTCTGCCCCCTCCGCCCCCTAAGCAAGCCTTAGGAAGCATGTTAGTCCCCATTCAGCAGTAGATGAATTGCCAGCTGCCCACCCAGCCGAACCAGCATTGGCAGCTCTGATGACCCCACACAGGCTCCTTGTGTGAGGCCGGCCATGCCTCTCTGGTTGTGAGGAGGGGTGGAACGCTCCCCATTGCGCCCCCTCAGTGCACCTCTGCCCCTCTACCCGTTGTTCTGCTACGCTCCCCTGTCCCCACTCCTTCTCGGCTTCTACTCCAGCCTCTGCCCTCCTGCCCTGCTTCCCCCACTCTGCTGGTACCCTGCCTGCATCCCTTCTCTGCTGCCCACCCCCTCGCAAGCTCCCACCCGCCCCTGCAGCCCTCCACAGGAAAGGACAGTATGTGACACACTCCCTAATTCCTCTTTATGTGTTGGGTCAGATGGGAGGAGATCAGCAAAGCAATAAAATGCAATTCAAACAGATAGAGAAACAAATGCCAGGAAATGGGGGGGAGGAGAGGAAGAGACTCTCCCCCTTCCAGCCTCCCAGAGCTCAGGGGTCAGTCTGAGGTCACTTGCATCTTGCTGACTTGCTCTGAACCCCAGGGCTTAGCTGTGCATCTTTCAGGCAGCCTGGGCCTGACCCTCAGCTGTGGCCGAAGAGCACTTGGCAGAGCTGGTGAGCATGCGCGAGAAGGTGCCCTTTGCACTCTCCGACTGGGGCTGCCGCTGCCCTGGCCCGGCCCCCAGTGCAGGTTGGAGCAGCCTGGAAGTTTGCATACTCCAGGGGGAACAGGAAATGAAATCCTGAGGCGTGCGCATTGTGGCCCAGGTCGTGTTGCTTGGAGGGACCCTCGGTTTCACATTTCCTGGCAGTTGTGCACTCAATTCCTCAACCCCGACTGTGCAGGAACCTTTGACTTTGTGCTAGATTTCCCTGGGCAATTTAAAAATGGTCTTTAAAAATATTTTAAAAAAAATAAAAAAAAAAAAAAAAAAAAAACAACCTACCCTGGCTTAAGATTTCTGCAGCGTTTCAGCAGTTGGATGGAGGAGTTATGGCGCCGTAAGAGAATCAAGCCACCCGAGGCACATACGTCGGCTTAACTCGGAGGGTTAAGGGAGCTCATGCTGCCAGTAAGCTGCTTTTAGAGTTTAAAGCTGCTCCAGTGCTTAAGATGCATTAAGCTAGGGTTACCATACGTCCTCTTTTTCCCGGACATGTCCGGCTTTTCGGCAGTCAAACCCCCGTCCGGGGGGAATTGCCAAAAAGCCGAACATGTCCGGGAAAATGGCGGCTCTGCTCCTCCCCTGACTCTTCGGCTCTGTTTTAGAGCCGAGCTGCCCGAGCGCTATGGGCTTCAGGCAGCCCCCTTGCCTCCGGACCCCAGCCGCCAGCCGGGCACTTCCCCTCCCGGGCTCCGACGGCGCAGGGTCCGGAGGCACGGGGGCTGCCCGAAGCCGGTAGCGCTCGGGCAGCCCGGCTCTTAAACAGAGCCAAAGAGTCGGGGAGGAGCAGAGCCGCTGCGGCCGGAGGCTCTGCTCCTCCTCTGACTCTTCGGCTCTGTTTAAGAGCCGAAGAGTCAGGGGAGGAGCAGAGCCGCC